>NC_140582.1:728481176-728690494 GCF_964204655.1 Triturus cristatus
ATTGTCAGATTTGATAATCAATGTACCTCCCCACGTAAAGGCTCACGGGCACACCTGGAATTCGCTATGAAAGCACTTTTGAGTTTTTTCCAGATAACGTCGGCAGGAGCACGTGCGAAGTTATTATAATATTAATAATAACGTGGTGCGCATTTTTTTACCAAATCCCGACAGTTCCACGTGCGAAGATAATCAGGGGTCATTACGAGGTGATACAATGACGTCGGGAACATAAAAGGCTGAGTTGTCCTTACTGAGCTTTGAACTAGTGACTGCAGATCACCAACAAGAACTCACCACACATAGCCATGCTGCTAGCTGGAAGGGCATTTTCAGATATATCTGTGAAAACCCATTTCACAAGCCCCCGCAAGCCGCCACAAGCCCCCGCAAGCCCCCGCAAGCCGCCGCAAGCCGTCACAAGCCGCCACAAGCCCCCGCAAGCCCCCACAAGCCCCCTTACCTGCACTCTCCTATGACACCTCACCTCGCCGGCAGCACTGGAACAAGTGCCTGGTTTTCGCGCCGCTCGCTTCTTAAAGCGGCGGCGCGGCCGGCTCCTCTCCGCCGAACGTCCTGAGATCGTTTGTGCGCGCTCCACATCCGGGAGTGCGCGGTGACGTCGGCGAAGGTGTGCGCGCGCGCGCGCCTTAAAGGGAACGTAGGTCCTGATAGTGAATTACAGCCAATTTAATTTTTCACTATGGCAAGGCTACCTGTCCCCATAGGCCAGAATGGGCAGTTTGATTATAACACCTTATAATCCTAACTGACCCAGGGAACATGGTAGAAATTCGAGTTTAGTATGCCTGAACTCAGAATGATAAAATAGATCTTTTAGTGAAGTTGGTTTTAACATTCTGTGTTGAAAATACCACTTTTAGAAAGTAGGTATTTTCTTACCTAACCATCCAGCCTGCCTCTGCGCGGTTGTGTATTGCATGTCTGGTTTGTGAGTGACAGGGACTGGGGAGGCTCCAGGAGACTGGGTGAGTCAGCACAAGGCTGAATAGACCTATCTGCATGTAGAGTGGTGGGAGGAGTAGCACCTGGGCCTGAATAGGGTTGTGCCTGCCTTCCACAACACTGGCTCCACCTCCTGTAGTGCGTCTGATGACCTTGGCCCACACTGACAAAGGAAGAAGTTGTGCACTGGCAGAATGCACCCAGAACTGGTTTGGGCTAGGTACAGGACCCTCTGCCTTCAGAGGATAAAGGATTTACTGATATAAATATTGGGGCCCAGACCCCAGGACATTAGATCACTTCTGGGAAAACAAGACAAACCTTTGCCAAGGAGAAGAACCAAGGAAGCTGCAGGAGTTTGACCATGTTTGGGTCTACAGGGATGGCAGACCAGTAATGCCCAACTCCATTTTGTCGTCAATGGCAAGGATGTATCATGGCCAGGGACATTTGGGGAGGGATGCGATGATAAGTTCGTTCAAACAGACCTGGTACAATGCAAAGTTCAGGACAATTGCAGAAAGCATCTGTCAAAGGTGTTTGATTTGTCAGCAATTTAACACTGGGAAAAAGACAGTGGTGAGTCTGGGAACAATAGGCAGAGAAGGAGGTCCTTTTACAAGAATGCAGATTGATTTCATTGAAATGCCCCAAGTGAACCGACTGAGATATGTACTAGTTGTAGTCTGTTTGTTTTCAAGATGGGTTGAGGCCTATCCGACTAGGAGAAATGATGGAGTGACAGTGGCAAAATTACTGTTAAGGGAGCTGATTCCTAGGTACGGGTTTCCAGTGACGATTGAGTCTGATAGAGGTGGACACTTCTATAATGAACTTATGAGTTTGATTTGGGAAGCATTAAGCATACAGCAGAAGCTACATTGTGCATACAGACCAGAGGCTTCTGGTGTGGTTGAGCAGATAAACGGCACAATCAAGAATAGGATTGGAAAAATGTGCTTAGCCACTGGCATGAAATGGCCGGACGTCTTGCCTCTAGTGCTAATGACTATTAGATCTACTCCAGATAGAACTACTGGTTTAAGTCCGCACAAGATAATCATGGGACGTGCAATGCGCCATGCATTTGTACCTGTCAATAAGTTGATGACAATAACTGATGACATGATTTTGGATTACTGTAAAGGCCTGGCTGACGCAGTTCATTCTGTGTTTCACCAGGTTGGAGAAGAAGCTACCACACTTGAGAAGAAGCAAGCTCATGATCTGAGTCCAGGAGACTGGGTGAGGATTAAGGTGCACAGAAGAAGAAATTGCTTAGTTCCAAGGTGGGGAAGACCAAGACAAGTCATTCTAACAACAACAACTGCAGTGAAGTGTGCTGGTGTGAAAAACTGGGTGCATGCGAGTCATACTCTGAGGGTTCCAAACCCAAAGGAGGCAACTGGTAAAGAGTATTTTGAAGAATCAGATTCCAGTGATGATGAAGACCCAGAACCAGTGAGAAAAGAAGCAGAAAAAACTCCAAGAGAACCATTGGGAGTCTCAGAAAGGAGATCAGATTCTGTAAGAGAGCCTGAAATTTCAAAAAGCAGTGAAGAAAAAAGAATAGAAAAGAGCAATTCCACAGAGATTACTCCTGAATCAGAAGAGGAGGAGACTGGAGAACCACTTGAGATTATACTTGAAGAAGCAGGGTCAGAAGAAGATAGAGAGGGACAGATTGCGGAAGACCCCCGAGGAGGTGTAGGGAACTCTTCTAATAAGCTAGGTGAAGGGACAAGTAGACAGCAAGAAGATTGCGTGTCGGAGACCCGAGGAGGGACAGGAGTAGGGAAGTCTCAAATAGTGGTGAAAGAAACTGTGGAGGAAAAGAAAACTGCTAGAAAACGAAAACAGAAGGCACTTGAAACAGAATTGGATGAGAATGAGAATGAACAAACAGAGGGTCGAGTTCTGAGAAAGAGAACTTGGATTGGAGAAAGAAACAATAAAGAAATTAGGCCAAAGAAGGTGATAAAAGGAGATCGTTGGCCTAACAACAGAGTAAAGAGATTGAGATACAGAGTAATAAGAGCGAATACATCAAATGCTGAGCAAGTGAATGAAGTATCGAGTCAAAATGAAGTGAAAAGAAAGGAGCAAGAAGAATCAGGAGAACCTGAGGAAATAAAAAGAATAAGAAGACCCAACCAAAAGTACAGATCACCGGAATGGTCTTATGTGGCACTGTCTGAAGAAGGAGAAGAAGAAACAGTGACTCGAGATAATCCGGAGGGGATCTTGAGAAAAGTGGTTGAGGAAAAAGAAGGAATCTTAAAAGTTATTCTGACTGATATTGGAGAAGAGTCAGATGCACAGGATGTTGTTGATGATCTGATACAATTTGATGTTGCTGAAGAAGAAGGAGTGAAAACTGATGAATATCCAAATTGAGTGAACTGAAAGATCACTTGGAGGAAAAGTGAAAAGAGAAAGTCTGAAATTCAGTTGTCTGAAGTAATCCAAAGCATAACAGTAGTGGAGTAGTAGAGGCTAAGTCAAAAGACAAGGTCAAAGTAATAAAATGGCTAACATAGAGGATAAAAAAAGTAGATGTGCCTTCTTTAAAAGATGGTGTAGAATGTGCTGCTGCTGTACTGGATTATTAATGCTACTATGGGGAGTTTTAGTTTTATTAGTTACTTTTAAAGTTACATTTGAGATGCATACAGAAAATATGACAGATATAGAGAAGAATTCGCAAAAAGTAGTTTTGAATAGAATTAGTAATACTTACATACATAAAGATAGGTCAATTAATAATTTTTCTGGTAATGTTTTTTCGAAGTTGTTGTACGAATATGTGAAAACAATGGAAGTAAGGGATTGCTACGTTTGTATGCAATTACCTGCATCCGTTTCAGAGGGTGTTACTTATCATCATTTGCCAGCTACGTATGGTATTTCATGTAGTATATTAAGTAGTGTTTTTTATTTGTTAGGGAAAGTAGATTATAAGATGTCTAACAGAGATAGTATTTTGGGGCATTTGCCAATGAACAAAGAGCTGAATCCAGCTAAAGAAGCTAACACTTTTGGTGAAAGTTTTTATTGAAGAAAAAGGATTAACATTAGATTACATTTTTAAGAATAATTTAACTTGCAGTCTGAAAGAAGAGGAGAAAGCTTTCCTGGATATGGTAGAGGAAAGAAGATTGAACATGCATGAGAAAGCAGGGAAATATAAAGTGAGTGAAACAATTTGGGACATTGAGATGGGAAAAGAATTGAGAAATGGGGCTAGTCCAACTTTAGCTCTAGATGTACCACAAAAGGGTAAACTATGCATTACAAGAAGGAAATCTCAATATGATACATATTTTGTTGGGACTAGTGAGTGCCATGATACATACTTCATTGCAACAGGTTGGGGTTTCAGAGGTGGAGAAGATACAGTTTTCCCAGGAGTGTATTATGTTTGTGGGAACAAGGCTTATTACAAGTTGCCTGACCATTGGTATGGCACGTGTTATGTGGGTTTGGTCTTTCCAAAGATTTTTCATATAGATAAAATAACAGATGTAGAATATATTAATTTACTAATGCGTTTCATTAGAGAAACCTGGTCTGAAATTGTGGGTGATATTTTTGGGGTTTTAATTCCAGCAGTGGGAATTTCTTTAAATGCTTATGGAATACGGAAACTGTCAACAGTGGTGGATCGCTTATCGACAAATACCGCTGGGGGGTTTCTTTTAGTAAATACGGAATTAAGTGCCGTACGTGCCATGTCAATGCAAAATCGACTTGCCCTTGATATTTTATTGGCCAAGGAGGGTGGAGTTTGCGGAATGCTGAAAGTTCAACATTGTTGCACTTACATTCCAGATGAAAGCACTGAAGGTCTATATCAAAAATATTACTGATTTGCATGAAGAATTAGTACCACTTGAAGCTGAGAGTTTATGGACTAAAATAGCTAATAAAGTGATAGCTGTTAAAGATTTTATTGCAAAAATAGGTAGTACTATTATAGGTAGAATATTGTTTCCTTTAACTTGCATAATTATTGCTTTATTGATACTGAGATTAGTGTGTGTGTGTGTTGTAAAAACAGGGGAGGGAAGAAGAAACTGAATAAAGAGAAGAAAAACAAAAGGTTGAAAAGAGAACCATAAGAAATTGAATTAGAAGAATTAAGGGAGAGTGTTTATTTGGAAACAAAGAGGGATGATGAAAGAGTGACTGGTGTGTAGTGTTGTGTAATGAGAAAAAGACATTTCCGATTTCTCCTAAAATGGGACTAAAATTTTCACTAATTTTTTTTTTGGGTTTATTTGGTGATAAAATCACCAAAGGGGGGATTGCTAGAGCAGAGTTTTCAGTTTGAAAATAACTGGGTTTTGAAGCTCTGGTATGTCTATTTGTTATATTAATTTACTAATTATTAATTATTAATTATTTGTCTTGTGTAAGTGTTTATACTTACTAATCAACTCGTTTGTTTTAACAAGAGAGAATTACACGTGGGGATGCATAAATGTGCTATTTAACAATAATGTGCGTGTTTTTATGTTTAAACGTTGCTGAGTGCTGTTTATTTTTTAAGCACGAAACGCTTTTCAAATTAATGCTTTTCTATGTTGCAAGAGCTAGATAATTGCATACACATAAGGGTATTAGTGGGGTTAACACTGTTCAATCACTATGCTGTGGTAACGTTGTTTTTTGTCTCTTTTAATTAAGATGGTCTATTGTGGCCTATTGTGGCCTAAATAAAGATGGCTGATACGAAAGGCCTGGCCTCGAGTAGAATTCGTGATGAGAGAGAGCCTTGCTGAATATGGTCCTGAAGTCAGCTGACCACAGTCCTTGCTTTGCTTGATTGAAAATTTTCCGTGAGGACAGCAGCAGTTTTGGGCGATCTCCAAGTGAAATGAAGCGTCCTTGGCAGCTTTGGGAAAACAAAGGAGCTTTAAAGAAAGACTCTGAACTATGATCTCATTGCCGAGGAGACGTGGAATTACACGATACAAATGTATTTTTTGGTTCCTGTTCCGTTATGTTTAGTTTGTGATTTTTCCTGAGCGGAGATTTTTAAATGTAGCGATGCTACATCCTTTCCTTCTCGCTTTGCTCAGAGGTTTGACGGAAGAAGTTATTACAAATTATGTTTTTCTTTGTTCGACTTGCTATAAGAATTGTTAGCCTAGAGAGGGCTTTGCCACTTGCCATTTGCCTTTGCTGCGTTCCGAATCTGCGTTGGTGAGGATCGTTGCTGAGAGGACTTCGTCTTGAGAGACTTTACCGAGAGACTTGTCCTGACCCGTTCTGACATTTAGTTAGAATAGGTAACTATGAGAAAAATGATTATTTCTGATTGATTTTCTTTGACTAATTTTAGATAAAGCAATATAACTTTGAATATGGTGTTGGTTCTTATTTCTTGTCAATTATTGAGTATCTTATTTTGATTATTGTTGTATAGATTGTTTAGATTATGTTTAAGGGCAGTCTCAATAACCAGATCTTATTGACCTCGATATAGATGCAGGGTGTCTAGGAGTTTTTCTTTCCACAGGTAATTGCTGGTAGAGTATTTGAGCGTATGTTAGTGAAATGGGCCCTAGTGTATGAAGAATGTATGTGCGTGTAACTGTGAGATTACTCTATCTGTGGAAGTAGGGTTATTATATACACCCTGATCTCTATCAATGATACACCATCACTCTCCATCCACCAGATGAGTCTCCAGAGATCCAAGACAACTAGGGGGGAGCCAGGTGCTCTGTGTGTCACTGTCTCTCTCGGTTTACCCATTATCTGCTCATGGTTTTCAAAGGCCCAAAGGAAGGACAGAAGCATTGGGTGATGCAACTCCACAAGCTATCATATTCAGATTCCTCTGCTGAGTTACAGTAACAACAGGGAAGCATTTCCAATTTGCCAACACTTAGGTGTTGTCCGTTGTGTGTTTTTGACAAAGCAGCAGTGGATTCATCCCAGAGACGGAAAAAAAAGGGAGGTATAGGGCTATCTAGTGCCAGCTTAAAGGGGTGTTAGAAGATGGCCCATAGAAAACTATGGGAAATTAATTTAAGAAAAATGTTATCAGGGTAAAAAGCTTTGTACAAACAAACTTAGATGAGGATGACTGGAGGTTAGTAACACTTCTTGAGCGGTGACATCAGCATGGTGTAGGTTTTCTGCCTGTGGCTTCCAAATCATTATTTTTCTCACTCTTACATTGGTTGTCCTAGAAGATAGCTGGCTGGGGTAAAAATGGATGCAGGCAGTGGCGTCTATTGCATTTACCTTGTCCTCCCGAGTAGCATATGTTCAACTGAAACTCCGATCTTTTATCTTTGAAAGAGATAGCAAGAACTAAACTATTGTAGAACTTGGCCTCAGTGAAGGCCAGGAGCTGCAGGCCATTAACTAAGATTAGGTTAGAAATGTATTGAGCTGGATAGATATCCTTGAGTGAAAGTTCACTACCAAGCTGGGATGTCTGGACTAAATGTGATAGTGTCACCCTTTATGGGAATGAGAGATATTCAGTTATTATAGGTTCCAGGTAAAGTGTATTCTGTGGAAGGAGCAAAATACAGATGCCAATATTAATTAATGCTAACTTTAATAAGGATGTCCTCTATAAAGGCAGTGACTAACAGTCTGACATGAATAAATGAAGCATGGTGCTTTTCGTCTACTCCATTTTTGTCTACATCTCAAATCCTGAACAAGGCGTGTAGCCATGTGGCCCTCTCATCTATAAGGTTGTTAGTATTAGTGGTAATGCAATTTATCAGTAGTATCAACCCTATTACGAAAACATCCTTGTTTCCTTGGTTATAGGCATTTTCATTTTTCACAGTAGGTTTCACATTCCTTGAGGATAGCTTCATAATGTATTCTTCATCTACATTTCATTTTTGAGTGGAACCTTTCAATAAGCAAAATTTGCAAAACAAATGAAATGCTATAGATCATGTCAACATTACTAACAAATCAAATGATCAGTGACAGACTTTTTTCACATGATATGGCCAGTATCATAACTTTTGAGCCAATGAATCAATAACATAGCGTACACATTTTCCTTGCTCAACAGATCATGTTAAATTAATATTTGTGCATGCTTGATAATAGAAGGAGCATCAAGCTGCAGAACAAGCATCATTGAAGCAAAGCTTTTTTTTCAAAGTGCCATGTGGTGTTCGGTAAATCAGATTTATGGAATCATATTCACCACGGCTTAATGACTGACCTATGGAAATATTAACCATACTGTGCTTTGTGATATGTGATATATTTCCTTGTGAGTTGCAAAAGATGGGGTGGATATCTTGCCATGCCTTTTTCTTTTAAACTTGAGCTGGTTCACAAATTGTACACCACTATCTTGGTAAATATTTAATTTGCTCTCCAGGTTAATGCTCCAGGTTAATGGCAACAGTGAACCTAGATGAAGGATACATTCTGTCTGATAGGAGGCAATGCTCCCACTTGAAAGTATGAAGAAATACCTGTGAAGCTGATCACTAGAAGAATACTCCTTTCGCAGTAAATCACAAGTGCTACATATTGAACAAACAGGAGCTACTGGTGATGATGGGTTTTTAACCCCTTCAGTGCCACGCCCTTTCCCCGCCCTGTGCCGGCCGTTACATTAGCGGGCGGGGTTTATGACGAGCTGGACTCGTCATGGGCACAGCGCAACCGCGGCCCATGACGAGTCCAGCTCGTCATGGGCACTGAAGAGGTTAAACTTATATGTTGAGAAACAAAACCCTTCACCTTAAAACTAGTGAATGTTTTAAAAATGGCTTATCAAGCAGGTAATAAAATAGTATATAACTGTCCTTCAATGCACCAAAATGGGGGAGTCAATATCAAGGAAAATGTCTTTATAGGTATTTTTGGATTCACAAATAAATATCTACACTGAACTAAAGCATATCTTGAAGACTTTTGGCAGCTCCATCTATTTTACAAACACCTTGCTATCTAGTTACTATCTGGATTCTTTTTTTAGGGAAAAGCACTGCAATGATCTACATTAATCATTACTTCAAGGGAATCCATATTTATCAACACTCTCCTAAAAGAATAAATACATTTGATATAGCAGGAGAGACACGTCTAAGTCATGCACCAGCTTATTTCTTCCACAAACCAATGAGTGATGTAAATTTGCATTTCCATGAAAACCGCAGAATTGATTGGGGCAATAAGATGAAGAATATGTAATCTCGTCCAACTGCTGTCATGAATACTTAGCAAATGCATGTGTAACTGGCATGAATATTCAAACAGGCTACTTGTATCGAAGAATTCCTATGCCAGAGACCTGCACACAATATTAGGTTGAAAAGCTGATTCTGCGATAAATGGCAACAGTTAAAATGTCAAAGTATAAATGCAAATTGAGTTTAAATGTTTGTGCTAAATAGGCCAATGTCACTTAAGGAATAAACCTAAAAAGTTTGCTTCCTACACAAATGATTAAATCATTGATACTATTTAAAGATACTCAGCATGGGGTAATTGTGGCAAACGTTAGAGCCTTTGGTTTCTAGGGAGTCAGAAGGTGCTTGGGAATAATAGCACTGTGACATTTGAAATCAACAAATTTTCTACAATTGACTCCTGGGTTGGGGTTATGGTAAAGCGTAACAAGATAGAAAGGATATTTTTTAAAGTAATTGAAGTATCTAATTTTCACCAGTTTGCAAATATATGAGAAATGAGGTTAGAAAAACCTCTAACTAAAGGAAACCTTTTGGGTACACCTATATGATAGATATATTGATTTCAAGAGACCCCTGATTGGTAAAATCAAGGGCTTGAAACTTCCACTAATACTTTGAATACTTGTTATTTGAAAATTTGCCAGTTTTGGAGCCCACGACCATTTTCAACTTCGATCTTTGACTTCACTAGGCAGCATGTCCTGTACAGTCACTGTCTCTGCTAATAAAACTTCACTGCGTTGCCAAGGACCAAAACAGAGGGATATGTCTGGAAGTGGATAACTGAGCCATCCTATGCGAAATGTCAGAATGGAATGTTTTGATTTTTACATTCTAAGCAGAGCAGTTGCACTAACAAAAGCCTGTTTGGATTTCTCACTCTCAATGACTGGGTCCTCGAAAGGGGAACATGCATTGTTTCCAAATTTGACTGCAACTCTAGTGATTGAAACATGACGGAACAAAGGTGTATGTGCTGCAATCAATGGTGACAGACTGATTGTCTACTAGTTGAAACTTATTATCAAAAGGGAGGGACGAGGAATAATATCTTTAAAGAGTATCAAAACAAGAAGGGTATTTTCTCTAAGGGGCAAATTATATCCTGTGTGGTGAAGCATGATACTATACCAGGTGTGTGAGGGCATTACGATCTGACCACTCGGATCCCCCCGATCCAACAGGTCAGGCAAGGCTTATTCTACCATAACACAGGGTCTATTTATCCCCTTAGAGGAACTAACCTACTAGTTGGAACCAGCACACAGGGGAGGGTATAACTATCATTTTCCTAATCAGAGGGACCGTCTGGAGATGACGTGTGCTTGACGATGTGAGGAGATGTTGCTGACATCATTTTGTAATGCACGTCAGTGAGTTATGCATGACAGCAGTTTTAGTGGTTTGCCCAAATTCAAATACAGTATATACATTACTGTTTCACATTTACCAAACGTTTTTTTAGGACAACATCAATTTGAAGTATAGAGGTTCTACGATAATACACTCAGCACAATGAGTGACATTGCAACCTGATTTATAAACAGTGCCTTGCAGAGTGACATTCAGAGAAATACAAAGGTTCTTTAGTCATGCCTACACCACCAGAAATGCATCACTCATGATGGGATGATATGTTATCCAGATTTGAGCACATAAAGCTGAATGTACCGGATATAAAACTGATAGGACATGATAATAATCCTTCAACAAACCTGGGTGCACTCAGGGAAGAATATTAGAGCCCAAGAATGGTGTGGCCAGTGAAGGCGTATGCTTGTTGGGATGGCCTGAGTAAAAGGAACTTATGATGACATTAGACCCCACCCACCTGGACAAGGATTAGGCAACAGCAATATCCTTCGAAATTTAGGAAAACAAATCAGCAGACCAATTGAAGAAAGTATTCCGAATGTCTTCAGGGCACAAAATGATACTCAAGGAATAGGTAACGGCCAGTGTGTACACAGTGTGAAATGTACCAATGTTCATAAGAAAACTCATAAATAAAAGACTTAATAGTTTATGCAAAGATGCCATTACAGTAGAATTTGAGTTCTCTACATGTCATTTTCCCACGGTTGTGGCACAGAAACTAATGGGAAACTAGGACGCCTTGTTGATCTGAGGGATCCAAACAAATATGTTTGTGTATACTACAATCCCCCGCCTAGTATCTACGAGATGATGTCCCTGATTAAAGGTACAAAATATTTTAACTATAGATCTCACATCAGCCTATCACTTTATAACACGTCATAAAGATTCTAGGCCATTAACCTCCAACACATCACCAGAAGGGGCATACAGGTACAAAGCATTATGGTTCAGTTGCATATCAGCTTACATTGTTTTTCTGAGAATATTGCACAGGTTGTTTAAAGTGCAATCATATGTGGTCTGTTTTCAATATGATATTCTTCTGTTTGGCAACACTAAGAAAGGGCATGACACAACTCTGCTTAGGCTGCTGACCACATTAGAGAAGAATGGGTTGACAATCAGAATTGAAACATATAAATTTGAGGTATCCTCTGTACGCTCCCTAGGTCGTTGCATTAGCACTGATGGGTGTAGCCCCCAAGAAAAACCTGGGAAAAGAAATTGAAGAAGCCCCTGAATCAAAAGATAAAGATTAACATAGCTAATTTCATGTATTTGGTTGAGTATTTTGCAAAATGTATGCAATTGTTTGCCTACAAAGCAATACACTTGAGAGTATTAGTGAAAAAGAATGAGGAGGTTTAGTGGAGAGTGTAGTGTGGTGGAGAATTTAGTGCAGTAAAGAAGGCAACTGCCATGGCTCCTGCCCTGAGCACCTTTTAATACGTCATTCAAATCCATTATAATTGGGGAAGTTCGGCTTCAGGAGCTTCATGGAATATTGGTAATGTTAGCTTTCTGCACCCAGACGTCTTAAAGGTGCAGGGTGCAATTTCTCCACTCTTGAAAAATAAATGTTAGCATGTTGATGGGTAGTGGTTCATTTCAGTAAATATGTGTGTGCATCGACTAATGGAAACAAGAACTTAAATTAATTAAGGGAGGGTGAGATGTAACTTCAGTGTCCACAATGGTAGCATAATTATCAAATGTACATTTATTGTTATCTCTAGTTTGTTAGTGCATGCTATGTTCTTAGCCAAGAATTGTTTTCTACTCATATAATGTACTTTGTTTGCTTATGAAATCTCTAGCTGCATGTTCCATATTAAGTTTATTTAATGTTTTGCAGTGGCAAAGGGAAAGGTGTAGCATTCTGTGTGGAATTTTAGAAAGATATGCAATGATTTGTTTTCCACATTCCATGAGGATCAGTTGCAACCGATTCCATATCATTACATCTGCTTTTTCCTGCGAGTCTAATCGATTATTGCTATACTCACACGTGTCTTTTTGAATTCCTAATCTACACCATCCCAGTTTGAGAAAGGACAGCATCATCAAAGTTTAAAGGTGATCCATGAAAGATCCTCTCTGCATCTCCCAGAAGCCCAATGTTTGATTGCACCAAGCACATGCCTGGAGCTGACCACCCTCCTGTTATTAACTTGGTGCTCCAGTTCAAAACTTTCATAATCTTGTATCTCTGTCACCTCACTAGCATGTCCCACTTCTGCTCCCACTACCCACCATCACTACCAATACAAAGTGTTTCTTACACGCAGTTTTACTTCCAAGATTTCCATCTAGCACAAGCAAATGTAGCACAGTTTTCGTAATGAGTGCACTAATCTATAACTCCTTAATAAATACTACTATTCGAGAACTCTAGTTATGTAGGTGTGTTTCGAAAGTGAGGTGTATTTATTCGTAGCCCATTGGTGCACACTTAAAGAAAAAGATTTTTAGAAGACTAAACGTCGGGAACAAAAAGCAATATGCTATCAAAATTGATACGCCTGTCTCTTAGGGTTCAAAAAGGAATATAAAATACATTGATTAATTAACATATTGAAAATGACAATAATGCAATTCAAATTTAGAAATAATTGCAGAGCACCGTGGTTTTCATCGTGAAAGAAGACTCCGTTGTCTTCACTACACGCCACGTGTGCATTGTGCTGAACAGGGTTATTGGTGATTCTGCTGCATTCCTCTGAGCAATGGAGACAGAGCTGTCCCTCTGATCAACTCTGAAGCATAAGAAGGGCTGATCTGGAAAAAACCTGAAGATGAAAAGAAACTGTATTATGGCCCGCCTCCCCTGCAGCTCAGCTTTGGCTATATAGTACTGTCAGCGAGTAAACAAGAAGAAATTAAGTAGAATGATTCCTTCTATCTTTAGCACAGAGCACTGTCAAACTCCTTTTACTTATGGAAGAAGAGCTCATATTTTAATAGCCTTCAGCATAAATATCAAAAGGGAGACTCTGCTAGATCTCTCGTTCATTTGTGCTATTTGAGGAAACAGAAAGACAGAACATTCTTGATATAATGAGCTGTTGCATTTAATAGAGAGGAGGTCAACAAATTGTGGCATGATATTTTGAGAATCAAGTACTGGATATAATGAACTGTTACAGTTAATAAAAATGAGGTCAAGAAATCGTGGTATGACATTTTGAGAATCAAGTACAAAGCACTTGCTAAGCATATATGGTCACTTATGCCAGTACAGTGGTGTGGTACCCATGAAAAACTACACCCGCTAACAGAGAAGCAATTTTACTTATTGACAGATTTTCTTTCCCCACAATGCCTCAGGCAGTTGCTTTAGGTGGAGAGATTGGTGAACAGTCGTTGTTTCACACATACTTGGGTCTATGAGCAGCGCCGTTATAACATGCATTTGTCAGCTCAAGTACTCTGTGTGGCTTGGGAAATGCCTTTCTATGATCCACCTTCAATATATTTTGTGAACTGACTGAACTGTGGAGCAGGAGACTGTGAATCACTCTGAGAAGACGCAGCATTAAAGGGGGACAGAAAGAGAGCGCAAAACGAGGTTGGAGAAAAGAGAGAAAAAAGACCGCGGTAAAGAGACAAAGAAAAAAGGGTTGGGGAAGGTGTAGTAAAAAGAGTAACCATGGATTTCGATTCAAATGCTAGGAGTAGTTGAAGTGACACCACACACCCTTTGACCTAAATTACATCACAGAAAATGACATCATATGACCCATGACCCTGAAACGTCCGTGGTAGTGAAGTATTCGATCTTAATTCTGATACCATCACAATAATTGACATTGCTGTAGTTCCATTATACATTCAGGACTAATATAACAACACAACACAAACAAATATACATTTGAAATAACAATTATATTACAGTGATAACATGATCTTTGGAAGTGGTGAAGAGTAATAGTTACGCTGCAATAACTGAAATATAATAGCATCTGCACAAAGTCATTGAGGGTGCTTCCACCTCAAGCCTGTGGGGCAGAGAGTTTAGTTGTGAATCCCCCTACCCTTAGGCTACATGCATGATGTCGCTAAGGAGCACAAAACCTTCAAGTTGGTGATCTCTTGAGATCCCTTAAACAGCTACAAAGATTGGTAGAGACCTTCCTCTTTACAAAATGGAGGACCCCTATCACCTATAAACAAGTATGAATGATTTACATAAATGTTTCAAACCAGTTATGTTGGGCAGCGTGATGGCTAGACTAATTACTGCCTGATGTAAGAATAAAGGTTTCTCTTATTCAGGATCCATGTTATACAAAAATAAAACAATTATCATAGGTCCAAAGAATTACAGATCCAATAAAATGAGAAAATAAATCCCCTGATAGTGTACTAAGGTCTCCATATAGCAATGGCTGAGACAGACACCCCTCTAAGAATCAAGCACAATCTAGCAAAATATTTACAAGGTAAGCTAATGGAACAAAGATTCAAATAAAACGGGAATTTTACAAAATACTAGGCAATTACTACAGAATATCTGCTTGCATTTAAGAATCTCAAAAAGAACAACTAATACAATAGTAAAAATCCAGTAATCGCATATGAAGACTAAATGAGGTTATCTCACACAGATATAGAGAATAGAGCAAGATAGGATCTATCAAAAATGGAAATACATTCTCATAGAACTCATGCGCAATTGATCATATGTTACCCCAAATATGAGGAAACTAAGAACCTCTCCAATTGATTATCCCTGTATACCACCAACTTTTTAAATTGTGAATTAGAACTGAAAATCCACTTACTGATTCCAGAAATCCTGAGTGTAGGAGGATTGGAAGTGGAAAAAATGGCTGTACACAATTGTGTTATTGCTGAGGGGGGTGAAAGGCCCTTCAGGAAACAGCCATAATCACTGTCATCCGTGCTGTTGAGAATTCTCATTGCGAAGATTCCACTGAGTGTGGAGACTTCCCCAGGACTGTGGGGCCTCCGCCACGAGTGCAGATGCCCTTTGTGTATCAGGCCGTGTGTGTTGTTATGGCTTCGTCAAGTGTTAAGTAAAGAGTTAGAATGGGGGACAGGAGAAGTGCTCCACACTTTTGGTCACTCTTAGAAGCAATGAGCAATAATCCTCCAGCGCAGCAGCCTTGCCAAGGGAGCTTTCATAGTGGTTACAATGGAGGGTTATAGGCTGGGCTGTAGGTCAAAGTGAAGACTCTTCATCCAGAAGAAAACGCTTATTAAAGTTAAAGTCTTTTGCTTGGGGTGCAAGTAAATGTGTAACACATTAAGTAGGATGGTCATACTATAATGAAGCCCCTACCCGATATAGGGTTTGTGATAAATCCTGTACTAATCCAGGAACAGGGTGTGGGTGGGACAAGTTATTTGCTCCCAGGAGAGTGCTCTGCACGTCTATAGACTCTGGGTGCATTCTGTTATATGCAACCAAAGACTAGGCCTGTGCAAAATTGTATAGCTCATGAACTTTTCCATGCATTAAAGCTGCAAGAAACCGACAGAAGCAAGAAGCCAATTGTTACGCCTGTGCTTTTTAGAAAACGAAATATAAAATTGCATCTATTAAGTATACCATGACTATTTCATTTGCCTCATTGTGCTATGGACCATGTTATTAGATTTGAAAATAGATAGTTTGTAAGGCGAACAATAGTGTCTTGGAAAATCACGTTTTTAGATGTCTGTTATCCTGAAGGGATAAGAGGAAGTGGATTCAAGATTGTGTGTTTAGGACCAAGAAGCGGTGCGATCTTTCACAAGCCGATGAAACTTCTACGAATTTGGCAGCGAGGAATCCGTTCACTACAATAAAAGATTTGGAATGCGAGCGATCATTTTTTTATGTGGCTCTTTGGTCCAGTGCAAGTTGGCTTTAACCAGTGAATTTGATTACAGTGATAAGGACAATCCTTCTGACACACAGTAATTATCTGTCCTAGTAGGTGGTTCAATACCTATATTTGTAGTCAGTTTACACGGCTGGCAACATATATTGGAGGATGTACTATTGTGTATTGGACTGTCTCTTGCAGTAGACAGGAACATTGCAAACATTTTCTTGAGATTATAGAATGGGGTTTTCACCACTGAGTTGATTAAAAAAAACAGAGAATGGTTCAGATTTAAAAAAATATTTTGTGGTTCACAATCATTTAGGAGTTTGATAAACAAGTGCAAAGTCTTTTGGCTAAACAGTTGATGACCATATTTGCAATTAGAAGAATCTCGGGATTATCAGGGTTTCATTTCAGTTTTCTGCTGCTTAATGGTGCAAACTAACTACTTTCTGAGTAACACGAGATGTGTGCATCATCAGGATTGTCACAGAGAACATGGCCAGGTGTACGAAGGAGTTTTTGCGGTTGGTTTAAAAAGGATGAGCATCCCCAAAAGCCCTCTTACCTATGTACAAAACCCATTTTGCGATTCCAAAACGTTTTTCTTAGTCGCAAAATGGGCTTAGAAATGATAACCAAATTGCAATTTGAAAGAGGCATGTAAAGAATGTTCCTTCCAATTGACACTTTTGTAAGCTATGCATCAATGGTTTGTAACTGTAATTCTGGTTGCACACCACTGACCAGATAACAACTCCCAAGCTGGGGCTTATAACTAATTTGCAAAGGTGAAGGGTTCTAAGTTGATCCCTTCCCTTTTTGGGAATCAGGGTGGCATCCTCGAAGGAGTAGGCAGTAGTGCAAGAGATTACTGTCAACTTGCACTAACAAGCATTTGCAATGCAATCGGACTCGCTTTTGGGACCTTATATGTATTTAGCTATGCAGCACATTATCCTGGGCGCTGAAACATCTAGAGGTCATGCATGGATTTCTATAAACCCACCAAGGCCAATGAAACCAGCCCTTGGAAAGAGACAAATAGGAATTAGAGTCCTTTACTTCTAGGGTCAGCGACTTAATAGAAAAGTACCGCATTTACAGCCTACCTTCGCGAGGCATGGTCTAATAGATCCTATCAATGTTTCAGAAGCAAAGGCTTGACTTGTGAAGAACACTATTGCAGTCAACTCTACAGCAGCCACACAGTCCGATTAGAGGCAGGGCCTTGGCTTTTGACTCAGTCATTCCTGGTACTACCACGATATCAAGAGCATGACTTTTGACTGCCCTAACAGGAAGCTTCCCAAGCTCTACTGGTGTTTCAGATCTAACATGAAGAAACAAAGAAAGAAAAAAAAGAAATTAGAGGACTCGGTCATAAAGCAAGTCACAAATGTGCAACTGCAGCTCTATAACCTTTCAGGCCTGCAGATTTATAACTTGTAGGAATTCATAAGAGCTTACTGAAGTTAGCCTGGAAATCACTAGCTTAGCAAACTTCTCTGAATTCCGTTTGCCATGGGCAAATATACACCTGCACATCTGCTTTTGCGAAACCAGTGCAAATTCATTTGTTAAAACGTTGTTTTCTTTTTTCTACAATAGGAAATATTTTCCTTAATGGAGAAACTCCTTTACCTACATCGCCCCTTCGTTTTGAAATTTTGCAAGGGGTGGTCCCTTCTCACTCTAGAAAATGTTTTACTACTGCCCTTGTCAGGAGTAGATTTGAAAACTTTTGCATGGTGGGAATGAGTTAGAGAGAAGTTGGAAATATAATACCCTTAAACATGCAGGTTTTGGGTGTGCACAAACTCACTGTGCATTCCAGCCCTGAAACTGCTACTTCTCACCCGCTTCCAGGTCTTGTTAGATTTAGTCACACAAAAATCTTCATGTGAGTTAATCATTTTGTGAGCATAAAACTACCTTTTGCATGAGTAAGCTAAGCTTAGTTACATAAATAACTTTGATCATCAGGCCCATAACATTTTGACCCTAGCAAGACCTTACATAGTTCATTTAAATGTATATAGAAAACCAGTTATTGAACCATATAGAACTGGAGAGATGTTCACAATTGTGCAAAGAAGGGGACTGAAGCACACAGAGCATGTGATCAACACAAGACTTATACAATGTGCTTAAGTGGTGAAGCTCAGACTGAGTGGTCTCGTTGATCTTCAGTTGGTAACCTGGGCATGGAGCACAAATAAAATCCGGCTTTATTTAAAAACATTTTGTGACATTGAGCAAATGCTTGAAAGTATATATGCCAATGCATTACACAAACTGATTCTTTGGAAACTCATGAAATAAACCGAGCTATGGCACAATGCAGTGGTATATACTAAACTCTGGCATAACCTAGGGCCTGATTCACAGAACTAACTTAAGACAAACTCCTAAAGTTACCACCATTTTGGTATTCAAAGAAGGCACTTACTCATTTTGGTATTCACAGAAGGCACTTACTCATTTTGGTATTCACAGAAGGCACTTACTCATAAATGAGTAAGTATTCACAGAAGGCACTTACTCATTTTGGTATTCACAGAAGGCACTTACTCATTTTGGTATTCACAGATGGCACCTACTCATCAATAAGTAAGTGCCTTCTGTGAATACCAAAATGAGTAAGTGCCTTCTAGGAATACCAAAATGAGTAAGTGCATTCTGTGAATACCAAAATGGAAGTAAGTTTAGGATTTTGTCTTAAGTTAGTTCTGTAAATCGGGCCCCTAGTTACTGGCATATGCAGACCCTTGTTGTGATCAAAACGCTTCCCTTAACAGAGGACATTCATTAACAAAAACATTGAATATGCAAACTGTTGTAGTTGGAGGGCAGGGTCTTCATACAAGAGTAAGTAGCCATTCAGGTAGGAGGCAAATTCTCTATTCCATGTTAGGCACTAATGGTACAGTCACAATAGATTGGTACTGTTAAGGCTCTATTCTCTCTCAAATTGTAATCACTTCCAGGACCTGGCGTCTGGAGAAAAAATCTGTCAAAGGATGAAATCAGACTGCAGGGGTTGTTTTTTGTGACCCCTCTAATTAGTTGATCAAGTCTTGATTTTGACTTGCAAACAGATGCAAAATTCATCTTGAAATGGCTGAGCAGATATTTTGTTCATGTTCTGCCACCTTTGAAAAATGCTGCAAGCCAACGACTTTCTTTCCAGAGTTCTTCACCAATGTATTTAAGTTGGCAGTCAGGAGATCCTGTTCATGTCCCTCTGAACAACACAACCTTCCTCACTCTGCCTGTCTATCAAATCAATCTAGTCAAATATTTCTAACTTCAGTGATGCTCAAAAAATGAAAGAGAAATATTGCTTGTCCACATTCGGAAAAGGAACATAAATCAGTTTGGTGACATAAGCACACCTACAGCTGGAGAGAAAAAATAACCCAGTAGATTGATATTGTGTCCTTAACTCAGCCTCACACCCATGCAGAGCAAATGGGGAGCTGCTCCTGTTCAGGAATGAATAATTGCTGAATAGAAGAATAGCAAAGAATGAGATTGTTCTAAAAGTAACAAATAACATGGATGCTGTTAATGCAGACTTACTATGGCAAAAAAAAACAGTTGTGGAATGTCAGTGGTCACCTTTGTCAGCCACTAAGTTCCAAGATGTGGGAGGTATCGGTAACCTTCCATCAGTAGGTGTCAGTGGACTCCCCCTCCAGGAGTGTCACCCTCTCTTTGGACTGCCAATGGTCGACCCTCCTGACGGAGGTGTCTGCAGCCCGCTTCCTTTCTGTAAAGGTGGTCTCTGTTGCCTCGTCCCAATTTATGAGAAAATATCTTCTTGGGATATAGTTTCTTTGCTCCTTGTAAGAGGAGATAGTCACCCTCCTTCTCCCTTGAGTTAAGGGAGTAGAGATAACCTTCTCTGCGGGGTACGAGTAACCTCTGGTTCATCCTAGTTCTTCCCCTCTGTTTGCACTGGTCACGTCAGAGTAATCCTAGCTCTCTGAGGTGTCAGTTAGAGGTAGGAGAGTGTCTCCAGAAGCATTATCCTCTTTCTGGGGAAGTAGATAGCCTCCTACCCAGTGATTACTCAAAGATGCAGCTACATTTCTATCACATCAACACCCGTCCACCCTGCCACCCCTGCAATACTCACAGACAGCACGCTCATCTGGATAAGAGTCTCCAGGAGGCACGCCATCTTGGTGCTCTCCTCCCTGCCAATTGGCCACGATGGAAACAAAAAGAGGACTGGAACATTAGCGTTCGCCACAGTGAGAAGTAGAACAGTGCTGTTGCCATCTTGGAAGGGAAGGTTTGAGTTTTGACTTTGCTTGAGCAAGCGCGACAATACCGTACACGACTCGATGTTTAAATCTTTGATTTTTACTGTTATTTAGAATGCATTGTTTTACAAACTGTCCAAACACATTTGTAGCAAACAATTCGCTTTTTGATGTATGCTGACATGAGTTAAGAATGCAGCAAGGACTTGCCTGTGATCTTACGTGATCTCTAAGTTCTCATATATTTACTGACGACAATATAAAGTGACCATCCGGTCACACGCACCTGGAGTCAGCACACAGGTTGGCACATAGGCAGTCTTCTTCTAAGTCTATGACACCAAGGTTCCGCACTGTGCACGCTGGGGTATCATGGAATCTTACTCCGCAGTTTCAACAAGCATTTGCGATGGAATAGGACTCGCATTTACGCGAGACCTATTCCATTGAAACGGGAGTGCGGGTGGGAGAGTAGTCACGGACTGCGGGAGAGAGCGTGGGGGGGACACAGGGAAGAAAATAGTGCTGGAGTAAAGGGGCCAGTAGCTAGGAAGGATACAAATGACGACATGGTCATCAGGAGGAGGGACTAACAAGCCTAAAACCAATCAGAAGGCACCATTTAGGACCCAAGCCAATCAAACAGATGGGTGGAGAGTGGGTGGAGCGTCCACGAAGCTTCCACGCTATTGTGTACACTGCTTGCCTCGCAAAGCGAACAGTGCATGCACTGCAACGCTGGGCGAGGCCTAAAAACTAAATACGAAAGAAAAAAGCAGCCTCATTGCCTTTATAGAAATCTGGCTACTTAAACAACACCGGACATTGCAGCCAATCAAAGGGTGTCACAAATTGAGACCTGCCTAATGAATATTAATTAGGCAAGTGTTTTGCGACCCCTGCGATTCTTAAAGTTAAGCCCCAACTTATTTGTAATTCGGTCAGTTTCAAAACATCACTAAAATTCGGTGCTCAATTTCCAACTGCTTTTGTGATCAGTCTGTAAGCACATCTGTCCATAAATCCAAACATTTGATTAGGGCTCATTAATTGGAAGACATATATACAAAGTGACAAGTGTTGGAGAAAGAACACATTGTTTCGGAACCCTGAAGAATTCCTAGTAGAACACAGAATAGTGTCAACAAATTACCAAAGAAAGAGAGCTGTTACGAAAGAATGGCCAAACCTAGAGGTGATGTTTGAATCTACCCTCATTCATTGAAGGCAGCGAGATTAACATTTTCGAAAACATCAAATGGTTCAAGCAACAGAAGTGCACCTGATGGAATCCAAGATGGCAGACGTAGCCAGGTTGCGAAGTGGTTAGCCCAAAGCTCCAGGCACAATCTCCGCCCCATTGTACGCCCCTGCACCTGTGATTGCAAAGCCTTTCCCATGCATCTGGATGCCCTGAGTAAGGGATGTTTCCCTGCCTCTCACAAATGCCCTTCAGAGGGAATGCAGACAGGCAGCTACTTGCTTCACCATTCTTAAATGGTTAAAAAAAATCTGTTGGATGCTACCGGAATCCACAAGAAAAACCGTAGTCAATGCTTGTTGGACTTGGCCCTTCTGGCAGGTTCACCCCTGAACTTTTTGCTTTTTATTGGTGACTTGGTGTGGTGATTTTTTGGTTTCTGCGCACTTTCCCTGTGTCCCAGAGGAAAGTGCGTGCGCATTCTGAGTGCATGTGGTGAGATAGGCCTGCCCTCCCATAGGAATGCATGGGGAATGTATGTGTCCCTAGTAGTTCCTGATGCGTGGGGTGTGCAGGCCCGAGTTTGGTATATGCGGACTCGTGTGATTGAATGCTGCGCGATGATGTGTGCGGCGTGCATGTACCTAGTGTGGAAGTGCCACTTCTAGAAGTGGGCACTTCGGTGTGCAGTGTAAAATGTGTGGCTTGTCTGGCGATTGGCTGGTGGAGGTCATGTGACGGGCTAGGGATTCCCCAGAGTCAGGATGAGTCACCCAGTGGTGAATGGGGAGATCAGCAGCTAGATGGGTGGGAGGAGTACACCTGGGTCCTGAATAGGGCAGGGTTTTCCCCACACAATGCTGGCTCCGCCCCCTGTGGTGCGACTGACGACCCTAGCCCTGCCAGTGAATAGAGTGAGGGGCTGAGCACATCAAGGGTGCTCCCCAACCAGCTGCGACTGGTTTTCCCCCTCACCCTGAACCAAGAACAAAGACTTTTACTGTATAAAAAGGGGCTGTGTCCCCTTACAATTTGTTCTCTTCCAGGATCCACTTGAAGGGGGCCAGCTGCTGCTGGGCGCCAGGAGAGACCGCCACTGGGGACTGCCTCCCTGTTGGAGGGCCCTGTGAGCTGGCCCCTGGGCCCAGTCCTTGCCCCCTGCCCTTGCAAGACTTTATTGCTGGACTTTCCTTTGCTTATAGCGCCTGGGAGCGCTTTCTGGGCTCTACAGCGCCTGGGAGCGCTTTATCTCTGCAGTGGAGGAAAAGCTTCACTTAATTCTGGGCAGAGCGCGGGACTTATGCCCTGGTGAGCGCTCTATCCCCCTTCAAAAGGAGCAACGCTTCGGATTGTTGAACTGGCAGCTCGGAGCTGCGATCATTAGGAAAGGGGAATCCCCGGCGTGGAGATTCCCCCGCAAGTCCGCTTATTTACATCGCGGGTGCCCACCCCGCACCTTTGCCGGTATTTTTGTCCTAATCACAGGGCGGGTGCCCACCCCGCCTAGTTGTCGCTGTGCTGAGATCTGCAATAGCGGGAGCCCACCCCGCTGTTGTGTTTGCTGAAGCGCTGTGCCCCGAGAGAATCACCGCCGCCGGCCGGGGGCTTCCGGGAGAGTGTCGCGCTACCATTGGACGAAGCGCCCCTGAGCCTGGAGGCTCGACACGAGGGCCGCGCTGCCATTGGCTGAAGCGCCTCTGACCCGGGAGGCTCGACACGAAGGCCGCACTGCCATTGGCTGAAGCGCCTCTGACCCGGGAGGCTCGACACAATGGCTGCGTTGCCATTGGCTTAAGCGCCCAACCGCCGCCTTGTGGAAGTCCCAGAGGAGGGGGGCGTCACAGCGGCTCCGCAGTCGCGGGCCGCTGCAACGTTTCGGCAGTTCTCTCAGTTCTGAGTCCCGGAGGGGACTCCAACGCCTCCGTACTCTGCTGACCTTCAGTTGCGCCGCCGTAGCGGGCAACTGCAACGTTGGGGGCATTATTAATCACGAGCGCCAGGGCACTCCAACGACGGGGGTGATCTGAGTTGCAAGTGCCCCAGAGAGTGGGCCCCCACCTATCCCTGCCAGTGCTTGAGCGGCCCCGCTTGCCAGAGGGCCGCTCCAACATCGGGGGCAATGTTTTAATAGAGCCCTGACAGGCTCTAGGGGGCATTTCACGTTGTTCTTGAGCCACGGATGCTCTAGGGGGCATTTCACGTTGTTCTCAGTGGTGCCCATGCCCCTTTTCCCAGCTGCCCAGCACTTAGTGGGCAGCTGCAACGTGTAGGTTGTGCCCCCTTTACGCTTTAGCTGCGCAGCCTTCCCCTGACACTGTGACACAGGGCGTCCTTGCCCCGACAAGGCCAGTTGGCCTAGGGACTGCCACAGATAGTGGCTAATGTGAGTTTTGCGTTACTGTTTTCCTTTCCTACACCTCTGAATGTGATGCATCATGTGTAATGTGCGTTTACCCCTACAGGTATTGTGATACTTAGGTGTTTGTTTACTCCTAGTACAGGTGGTGCTAGTGAGGTCCTGATTCCCTGCGCAATATATTCCTAAGGTGGTTAGGGTTGCGTAGGTGGTACTTACCTGATGCTAGTGGGATGACGCTGAGGTCATTATTGCGCCAGTAGTTACTGGTTGGGTGCTACATGTTCTATTTTAGTGCTACAGTGATTGTAAGTGCTATGGTCTAAAGTTTTATTCCTATGTTCTAAAGTATTATTCCTACGTTCTAAGTGCTATTTCTACAAAGTGCTAATTCCTGACAGTGGTCCATGTGGCCCTTTCCCCTGTATATATAATCCCTTGTAAATTCTGCCCGTGCCTGTTGGCACATTGTAAAGTGTGTGTTTTTATCTAATGTGTTGTGTATAATACAAAAGTTATTTTTATATAATACCTTGTGTGGAGTTTCCTTTGTGGTGGGCCTTGGGTGTTGTTGCTGGGTGCGCGCGCAAACGCTTTACACATCGCCTCAGGGATAAGCCTGTCTGCTCGTGCCAAGCTACCAAGGGGGTGAGCAGGGGTTATCTTTGGCGTGTAACTTCCTTGCCCTGACTAGAGTGGTGGTTTCTGCCTGACTTTGGCGCAAGCCTTAGCCAACCAGAAATCCCATTTCTAACATTGGTGATCAGCGGTGGGATTTGGACTTGCGTTTGCGCTGTACCGCAGCGGCAACTGGCCGCACTACAAAACTCTGCATTTAGATAAATCACATGGTATAGGGATTATTGTTTTAAGTTTGTTTTTAAATGTCATTTCTTTGGAAATGTGTTTCTTGTGCACTGTGAGTTAGGTGTCCCTAGCTCGGGAGGGTAGATCATCCCCCTTAGTGCATTGTGTTTTCTGGATTCACCAGAGGGTGGGATCCAGTGGTGGCAGCGTAATAGTGTCCTGTACATTTGTCCCCCGCCCTGCGCCCAGAGTTGGTACCTGTGTCACGTGGTGGTCAGGTTGAGGAATCAGGGGTGGTAGAAACTGCCTTACCAGTCCGAGGGGAGGGTTGTGTGTGGATGAGTGGTGTGTGGCACTAGGCAAGTGAGTGTGAGTTCTCTGGGATAGAGAGCTTGCTGAATCCTATGTGAATTGTGTACTCCTGTGTTAAACGCAGACCCCTAGGTTCCCGGTGTGATCTTTTCTCTAGAACGTCTGCCAGAATGGAGCCTGCTTTTGATCTCAGTGATCTAGTTTATTACAGTATGCAGGAGTTGGAAAGGTTCTGTAGAGAGAGAAACAGAGGGGTGAGAGAGTCAGACACTGTACGAACTGAGGAACCACATGATTAGATGGCAAACAGGTGAATGGGAACGTGAGCGCAGGGAGGAAGAAAGGGCCCGGGCCTCACACCTGGAGGGTGGTGGGTCTGTGGGGAGCCCTGAAGATTCAGAAGGAGATGACAGTACCTGGACGCCAGTAGAGAGTGAGGACCCCGTAGGTAGGGAGTCTCTTGCTGGGTCCAGCGTAGGAGCTAGCGCCTCATCCCTTTCCCTGTCCCCTGAGCACAGTGGTAGTTTTCTGGATTCCCCAGTGAGGGTGGAGTCCAGTGGTGGCAGCAATATAAAGTGCAGTATAGAGAGTCCCAGTCCCAGTTCCCCGAGTATGGTACCTGTTTCCCAAGAGGAGGAGTATAGGTTGAAATTCAGGGGCAGTAGGAAACTGTCTCACCAGTCTTGGGAGGAGTTTTTGGAGGGATGTAATGAGGCACTGTCCGATTGGGTGGAGCAGTACTCGGAACGTACGTATAATGGCCTGTATGATCTGGTTCTCAAAGAACACCTACTCAGTTGTTGTGTGCCGGGGTTGCGCCAACACCTGTTGGGGTGTGGATTGTCTGAGCCATTTGAGCTTGCAGAAAAGGCAGACCATTGGGAAGGTGCTAGAGGTCCTTTAGTGTCATTAGTGAGTGATTCCAACAATAGTGGGTCAGAGATCCTCCAGCCCAGCGTAGTGGAGGAGGCCCAGTGTAGCCCAGCTAGGTCCCAGGATAGCGAGGAGGGTGTAGGGGCTCACTGCCTGGCTCAGTGGAGCAGGAGTGAGGGGGTGACCGAGGGTCCCCAGACACCCGAAACCCTGCCTAAGGACTTGGATGGTTTCATGAGGGAACACCAAGTTGGGGACCTAGGCTGTCCTGTTAGTCCACTTGAGGAAGATCTCTTAGTGAGTAGAGGACCTGGAGCGCCTGTAAACAGGGCTCCTGTGGTTCTGGAGTCTGGCAGTACCGCTCCGGTAGGGAGGGTACAGGAGTCCAGCGTGAGTGATTGGGGGATGAGTTCCCCAGTGGAAGAGCCGGTGGGTCAGGGACTTCCCAGTTGGGCTAGGATCCCGTGTAGTGACCAGGGTGACACCACTTCTGTTCTGGGGGATCTCCGCGCACTGTCAGGTGGACAGGGGACGGGAGATCAGCGCCAGACAGACAGTCGCTCGACATATGTGTCATTTGATAGCCTCAGGGGGATGGAGTGTAAGTCCCCAAAAGTCCTGGAGTGCCAGGCGATTATTCCACCAAGGGTTCTAGGCCGGAGGTTGGAAGGCCAGGTTCGGGATCAGCCTGACCTGAAGGGTGGGACGTCTGTAATCAGCGTCCCGACCGGTTCTTTTTCCAGAGGTACCACCCCAGTTGGTAGGGAGCAGGGCTCTGGAAGGGGGTGCAGAGGGTGGGAGAGCTCACCTCTGGCCCCGGTACAACCTGAGGGGTTAAACCCTGGGTTGGAATGGCGTTCTAGGTGTACCCCTCGCCGGAGGAGGAGGAACCCTAGGAGAAGAGGTGGGGGGAGGAGAGCCTTCCCTGAGACTCCTGGTCCACCTGAGGGTGTAGACCCTAGGCTGGGGAACCAGTGGCAGTCTAGTCCTGTCTTGCAGAGAGGAAGAGTGGAGAATGGCCGCTATGTGCCAGGGGTTACTACCCCCCACTCTGTGGTTAGGCAAGGACCGGTGGCACCTGGGTGGCCTAGGGCCTGGCCGCGGACAGCTTGGGAGTACCAGTGGGGTAGCCCAGTTGGTCCACACAGTGGTGTTAGAAAGAATTCCATGGGTTCACCGTGGCGTAGAACCGGAGGGTGTCCCTGCAGTTGCGGGCCCGCGTCCGTGTTCTATCGCCCCAAGCAGGGAAGTCCATCACGGTGGTGATTGGGCTGCCCTGCGTTTTGGCTGGAAGGGGGTTGTGTTGGACTTGGCCCTTCTGGCAGGTTCACCCCTGAACATTTTGCTTTTTATTGGTGACTTGGTGTGGTGATTTTTTGGTTTCTGCGCACTTTCCCTGTGTCCCAGAGGAAAGTTCGTGTGCATTCTGAGTGCATGTGGTGAGATAGGCCTGCCCTCCCATAGGAATGCATGGGGAATGTATGTGTCCCTAGTAGTTCCTGATGCGTGGGGTGTGCAGGCCCGAGTTTGGTATGTGCGGACTCGTGTGATTGAATGCTGCGCGATGATGTGTGCGGCGTGCATATACCTAGTGTGGAAGTGCCACATCTAGAAGTGGGCACTTCGGTGTGCAGTGTAAAATGTGTGGCTTGTCTGGCGATTGGCTGGTGGAGGTCATGTGACGGGCTAGGGATTCCCCAGAGTCAGGATGAGTCACCCAGTGGTGAATGGGGAGATCAGCAGCTAGATGGGTGGGAGGAGTACACCTGGGTCCTGAATAGGGCAGGGTTTTCCCCACACAATGCTGGCTCCGCCCCCTGTGGTGCGACTGACGACCCTAGCCCTGCCAGTGAATAGAGTGAGGGGCTGAGCACATCAAGGGTGCTCCCCAACCAGCTGCGACTGGTTTTCCCCCTCACCCTGAACCAAGAACAAAGACTTTTACTGTATAAAAAGGGGCTGTGTCCCCTTACAATTTGTTCTCTTCCAGGATCCACTTGAAGGGGGCCTGCTGCTGCTGGGAGCCAGGAGAGACCGCCACTGGGGACTGCCTCCCTGTTGGAGGGCCCTGTGAGCTGGCCCCTGGGCCCAGTCCTTGCCCCCTGCCCTTGCAAGACTTTATTGCTGGACTTTCCTTTGCTTATAGCGCCTGGGAGCGCTTTCTGGGCTCTACAGCGCCTGGGAGCGCTTTATCTCTGCAGTGGAGGAAAAGCTTCACTTAATTCTGGGCAGAGCGCGGGACTTATGCCTTGGTGAGCGCTCTATCCCCCTTCAAAAGGAGCAACGCTTCAGATTGTTGAACTGGCAGCTCGGAGCTGCGATCATTAGGAAAGGGGAATCCCCGGCGTGGAGATTCCCCCGCAAGTCCGCTTATTTACATCGCGGGTGCCCACCCCGCACCTTTGCCGGTATTTTTGTCCTAATCACAGGGCGGGTGCCCACCCGGCCTAGTTGTCGCTGTGCTGAGATCTGCAATTGCGGGAGCCCACCCCGCTGTTGTGTTTGCTGAAGCGCTGTGCCCCGAGAGAATCACAGCCGCCGGCCGGGGGCTTCCGGGAGAGTGTCGCGCTACCATTGGACGAAGCGCCCCTGAGCCTGGAGGCTCAACACGAGGGCCGCGCTGCCATTGGCTGAAGCGCCTCTGACCCGGGAGGCTCGACACGAAGGCCGCACTGCCATTGGCTGAAGCGCCTCTGACCCGGGAGGCTCGACACAATGGCTGCGCTGCCATTGGCTTAAGCGCCCAACCGCCGCGTTGTGGAAGTCCCAGAGGAGGGGGGCGTCACAGCGGCTCCGCAGTCGCGGGCCGCTGCAACGTTTCGGCAGTTCTCTCAGTTCTGAGTCCCGGAGGGGACTCCAACGCCTCCGTACTCTGCTGACCTTCAGTTGCGCCGCCGTAGCGGGCAACTGCAACGTTGGGGGCATTATTAATCACGAGCGCCAGGGCACTCCAACGACGGGGGTGATTTGAGTTGCAAGGGCCCCAGAGAGGGGGCCCCCACCTATCCCTGCCAGTGCTTGAGCGGCCCCGCTTGCCAGAGGGCCGCTCCAACGTCGGGGGCAATATTTTAATAGAACCCTGACAGGCTCTAGGGGGCATTTCACGTTGTTCTTGAGCCACGGATGCTCTAGGGGGCATTTCACGTTGTTCTCAGTGGTGCCCATGCCCCTTTTCCCAGCTGCCAAGCACTTAGTGGGCAGCTGCAACGTGTAGGTTGTGCCCCCCTTTACGCTTTAGCTGCGCAGCCTTCCCCTGACACTGTGACACAGGGCGTCCTTGCCCCGACAAGGCCAGTTGGCCTAGGGACTGCCACAGATAGTGGCTAATGTGAGTTTTGCGTTACTGTTTTCCTTTCCTACACCTCTGAATGTGATGCATCATGTGTAATGTGCGTTTACCCCTACAGGTATTGTGATACTTCGGTGTTTGTTTACTCCTAGTACAGGTGGTGCTAGTGAGGTCCTGATTCCCTGCGCAATATATTCCTAAGGTGGTTAGGGTTGCGTAGGTGGTACTTACCTGATGCTAGTGGGATGACGCTGAGGTCATTATTGCGCCAGTAGTTACTGGTTGGGTGCTACATGTTCTATTTTAGTGCTACAGTGATTGTAAGTGCTATGGTCTAAAGCTTTATTCCTATGTTCTAAAGTATTATTCCTACGTTCTAAGTGCTATTTCTACAAAGTGCTAATTCCTGACAGTGGTCCATGTGGCCCTGTCCCCTGTATATATAATCCCTTGTAAATTCTGCCCGTGCCTGTTGGCACATTGTAAAGTGTGTGTTTTTATCTAATGTGTTGTGTATAATACAAAGGTTATTTTTATATAATACCTTGTGTGGAGTTTCCTTTGTGGTGGGCCTTGGGTGTTGTTGCTGGGTGCGCGCGCAAACCCTTTACACATCGCCTCAGGGATAAGCCTGTCTGCTCGTGCCAAGCTACCAAGGGGGTGAGCAGGGGTTATCTTTGGTGTGTAACTTCCTTGCCCTGACTAGAGTGGTGGTTTCTGCCTGACTTTGGCGCAAGCCTTAGCCAACCAGAAATCCCATTTCTAACAATGCTCTTATCACATCCAGGCTTGACTATGGAAATGTACTTTATTTTGGCACCAACAAGTCTATAGTCCAAAGACTACAGACGGTACAAAACGCGGCAGTCAGACTCCTGTGTGGAGTCCCAAAAACCGCCTCCATTTCATCTTATAGATGCAAGTTGCATTGGCTTAAAATCGAAAATCGCATAAAGTTCAAGGCACTGAGTTATATGCATAAAATTAAATTTTTTTGTGCTCCTAGTTATCTTCAGTCTTTGGTCAGTCCTTATTTTCCATCCCGAAATCTCCGCTCTGCTACCCAAGCAAGGTTCGTTATTCCAAAATTCAAATTAGCACGGATGGGCGGCAGATCCTTTTCTTACCTTGGCCCTTTGTCCTGATACTCTTTACCTACATCACTCCGAAATGAGACAAACTATACTAAATTTCGAAAGTCTTTGAAAACCTGGCTGTTCAACAGATAATTGTTCTACCACTCTTTCATTCCATAGTTCTGACGTTTGTCCCTTGCGCCGGGAAACCCTTTTTGGGTAGCTGTTGCGCATTACAAATTTAAAAACTAAACTAAACTAAACTAAACAGAGTGTACCTGAGGGGGGCAGCAGGGATATGCCTGCTGATGCCTGCTGAGGTCAGAAACCAAAGATGAGATGAGCCAGGCTGTGATAGGGGTGTGAGACTGATTGTAAAATGCTGCCGATATTGTGGATGCGGCCATTCTGTTTGAAGCTCTCACCTTCTTGGCTCCAGGAGTGAACGGCAGCTCAGTGGCTGCTTGGTGACTGTGCGCCTAGGGCCTGAGCAGTGAGACGCAGAATACTGAAAGAAGGGGGACATAGTAGATGCATGATGCAATGTCAGCTTCAAAATGTGTTGAAATCCTCATGAATCTTTCCTGAAGAAACTGGTTAATTGGCTCATTACATTACATTGTCTTCATGACACCCTCACGTTGCAGAGGACTGTATACAGATTTCAGTTGCCTGATCTCCCTCCTTCCCTCATCTTTATTGCTCTTGGTAGCCTCAGTACATGGTAGCCTTTCCCATTCACATGTGTGTCAAGCGATTCAGCCCCCTTGGCAGCAGGTTATGCAGAGAGTGGAGAACCCCAAATTCAGTAAGTGTGTTCTTTTGCTTACTCTTTTTTTGTTTTTTTGCACTCAGCTGTTTCGTCACAGGCCTCAGAGAATGGGCCCAGACACATCAAGAGGAGCTTTATACTCTGACACAATAGGTCACCACTCCCTCCTGAACCCCGGGGACAGTAAGTAAAGGTTTGCGGGTCGCATGAGGACAGTGACTAAATCCAGATGCGGACCGACAAGTCACCTAAGACCCATCAATAATGGACACAGGCTCAACTGGAAGAGGAAGAGGGTGAGGCCAGCTTGAGCTATTTACTATGAGACCAGGGAATCGGGGCTCCATCTTTCCAAGAACTTTGGTGTAGTGAGGGACAGGGGCTCAACCTCACGTCAAAACCCCAGAGACACAGAGAAAATGACTGTAATAACTACATGGACTGCGTCCATTTAAACTATTATACAGAGATGGATAATCTGGCAGGGCTGCAATGAGGAGATATCCAGGAGACTCTTGGGCCTGATATGGATTTGGCAAGTGAGAGTTTGCAGGCACATGTAAGGAGATCGTGAAAGAGGGAAAACAACATAAGATTCCACAAGAGATGAGAACAGACAGGTGTATGGGTTCAGATCTGGTGGTGGCAGATATACATGTCCCTTTTAACTTCCAGACAAGGGAATGCAACGCAATGGCCCAAACAACATCTATCACTCAATAGAATACAAGCGCAGAACTAGGCCGAAAAATGCAGCTGAAGTACTCACAGTATACACTGAAGATCTGCGAGGGAGGAGGCCTTAATTAGATACAGACCCTGGCTTCCAATAGATTTTCCACTCTGACGGAGCTCACAGAAGCCATTAGAGGCCCAGGCCCAGAGGAGACAGCTGCTTGAGTGGGAAGGAGGCTAGATATCAATAAGAGGATTCCATCGGCTACGGGCATGGACAGCCTGGACTCAGCCGACTTAGATAGTTCAATCACCTTGCTCTCTTCTGGACAGTCTTCTAGGCAGATGCTGAAATGTATCCTATTAGAAATTAGGACAGTATAGAAGACCCAAATGAAACAAACCCCTCATCTGGCGAAATTAACAGAAAAGGTGAAAACCCTAGATGAAAAAAATGCAGCAGGAGATGGAAAAGTGTTTGTCGATTCTGGAGGAGCACTCAAAGTCTAATACTACCAATACTACTATTATGAACCAACAAATCAGGTCCTTGGTGAGAACGTGTGAGGATTTAGAGAACCGGTCCCACCAATCCAGTATACAGGTAGTAGGGGAGCCTGAGGGCTCTGAGTCATTGCAGCCAGGCATGGAAAAAATATTTGTCACAGTTATTAAGGGAGTCACTAGGTAGGGAGATTGAAAAGCTGCCCACTCAAGATCTGTCGAAAGCAAGGGCCATCGAGTCTCAGCAGACACCCCTAAGACTGGGCCATGGCCAAGGACAATCATCACCTACTTCAAAGACTAGGCTATAAAGGAGTTCGTTTTGAGTGTCACCAGAGCAAAAAACTTATTTCCTCAGATGGAGGCTTTACTTTTTAAATGTTTCCAGATTTACCCTGGGAGACAGCAAGAAAGAGTTTAGGACTCTGCTGCCAGAATTCAAGGTCTTAGCAATTGATCTATTAATTGGAGAGGGAACTTCCAAGACTTTCAATGCTGAAACAAAGCTCAAGAATTTCTCTCTGCTTAGTAAGACTTCTCTGGCATGAAAGTGGGGCCCTGAAATTTGGGGGGCAGAGGCTTTGATTATTGTTCCCTGGGAATGTCTGAGACATCTATTTGAATGTGGGGGGTTGGCTGAAGGCTGAAGTGTGGGAGCAGGGTGCCACCCATTGTTGGATAAAAGTACAATACAATGCATCCATGTGGTTAGGTTGGGAAGGGTCGCTCTCGCAACTAGGTGGGCTCAGGAGTGAGGTAGGTGGTTTGAGGGAGAAGGAGGGAGGGGGAACAAGAGAAAAATGAAAAAGTGACTCTGAGTCATTAGAGCAGAGGAAGCATAAAAGTATAGAGTATATGGCATGGGAATGTTTACACTGTAGATCTGTTTTTGGAACTGGCTGCTTAGCTGTTCGGAGAAGCAGGTGTTTGTCCCCTTCAGAAAGGATGAGAACCTTGCTTAGGGAATGGCTAACTTAATGCTGGTTAGCTTCAATGATAGCGGTCTTAATAACAAAGTCAAGAGGGCAGACATATTTGCATGCCTGAAACAATTTAAAACTAGCATTGTTTTATTACAGGAGACTCACTGGTTGTCAGTTGGGAAGAAGGAGAAAGTGAGACATCTTGGTGCATGGGATGTATTCTTTCCTCAGCTATTATGACACAGAGGGGTGTTGCTATTTTGGTAAGGAAAGACCTATAAGCGAAGTATCTCAAGGTAATCAAGGACCACATTGGACACTGAGCCATTCTCCCCATAGAGGTGGGGGTGCGCATGATTAACATAGGAAGCTACTATGGTCCAGTCAGTGATGATTCCAAACCCTAACTATAGCTCTCTACCCAATACACAAACGCATCACTAAATCCTAATAAAATGTATTACCCATTGTCCAAAGATATACCTAGACATTAAGAAACCTAGCACACCAAGCCCTCTCAGACCCCATTGCAGCCCAAACACAATATCACAAGCTCCAATCCTATCTGTGTACATCTAGAGGTTTTCCTTTTTAATTGGGGGTGACCCCAAAGCCCTCCATTTTTACAAACAAATTGAGAAAAGGTACAGTGGGTCTCACGTGGTACAGTAAATCTAAAAATAGGGGTGTCTGATTGGCTGGAAGATCTTTTTCTCCAATCAGTTTTTTTGCAGTTCCACATGACCAGGACCAGTCCCGCAGGAACGAATGGTCTAATTAGCTGGCAGCAACTTGAAGAAAAGCATTACAACAACCGTTACAGGACAGATATCTCCTGTCCTGTTGTAGGTAAAATCAAACATATAATTTGGCAGGGTAGCGACACCCTGACCTCTTGGAACTCACTGGGGGCCGAAAAAACAATTAGTACTTTGGGTACCACATTTCTCAGAGTGGTCCTTCCATGAAATACTGTAGGAGTTGTGTTGTGAAACCATGCAATCTTCACCCAGTGCCAATGATGCAATTCTTGCTTGAAGTATAAGGGAGTATCATGGTATCGCAAATTATTTAAAAAATATATATAAATACTTGCCATTACTCACTTCTCAGCACAGCGCCCGCATGGAGAATGCCCTTTATTTTACGTCTTCTTTTGGCCCACTAGCTGATTAGCCTTATCCTGATTGTCAAAGTTTTTCCTCCATTGACGCTCTGCTTTTTTACAGTCTTTACGCATCGCTTTAAGGGTATCATCATACCATGGATTAGAGGGTGTGTTACGTCCTTTAGTCATCTTGGCTGGGATGAGATTGTCAAGCCCCTTAGTAATCCAGGTAGTGAATGAGGTATAGGTCGTATAGGTCGTATCTATCTCCTGGTTGGTTTCGCAGTGGAAGTCTGCTAGGGTTTCCTGAAGAGCGGGTATAGAGAGTTTGTGCCAGGGTCTTTTAAGGCGACGGTTTGATTCAGTTTTATACTGACGTTTTGGTGCTGGGACCATTAGTTTGATGAGGTGGTGGTCCGTCCATCCCATAGGAGTGGGAGTGTCTGTAACAGCCTCTTGGATATTGGTAAAAATAGGGTCTAGAGTATGGCCGGCTGTATGGGTGGGAGCATGGATAAGAGAGTTGAGTTGCAGTGCCGAGAGATCTGCTAAAAGGTTAGCGATTATATGGTCGTTAGTTAAATCCATATGAAGGTTAAGATCGCCTAGAATCACGAAATTGGCGGATTTAGTGATGAGCATCGTGGACGTTTCGAGGAGGGCGTCAATGAACCTCGAAGACGGGCCTGGTGGGCGATATATGTAAAGACCAGATATCGTGAACTGAGGGCTAGTGCTGATTTTAAATTGGGCGCATTCACAATCTGGGAGAGATTCTTTGGTAAAAGAGCAGGTGAAGTGCTTTTTATAGATGACTGCAATGCCGCCGCCTCGAGTTTCACGGTTTATAGTGGTCAGATGAAACTCATCTGGGAGCGTCAGGTTAGGGATGGTAGTTACGTCGTCTCGTAGCCATGTTTCGCAGAGAAAGAGGATGTCAGGGTTTTCATCCAGTAAGAGTGAATTTACCTCTTGATGGTGTTTAGAGAGGGATCTGACATTGAGCTGTAGTATCGACATAGACGGGGTTGTAGTTTTGGCACAGCCTCCCCACACGCGAGTAGGCATGCAGGTGGAAAAATGGCATCGACTGCAGTAGAGTTGCGAGTGTCCTAGGAAGCCAGTAGCAGCAGAGCATCCTTGGCTAGGGTTCATGCCAAGGAGTTCCTCACGGTCATATCGTATGGGCGGGTGGGGTCTGGTTAAACCAGGGGGACTGGCGACTGGCGATGTCGTGGCGATGACGGGCGCAGACGGGCTTGCCTTTGGCGCGCCTTCGGCGCGCAAACGGCGCTCCCGCTGCGCTCGTCCGCTGCGCTTCCGGTGACAGCACATGATGTAGGTGGATGGGGGGCGTGGCCTTCAGGGGGCGTGGCCTCAGTCCTCGGCGAGATTGGCGCTTTTTTCCTGACACTGGCTCGGAAGCGAGTCAGCGCTCGAACCGCTGCTCGCTGTGCTTTCAGAGAGGTGGGTGCACCTAGCGCTTTGCTAGCGTGAGGTGAGTTAAAACAGATGGTTATTTTGTGACATAAAGTGGAAAATACACAGATTTAAAAGCTCCCGGCTTCCGCCTCAGGAGTGCGCGATTGTCTGACCTAAGCGCTAGTAGTCAGCGCTTTAAGTACTGCGACAGGGGGGCGTGGCCTTCAGGGGGCGTGGCCTCAGTCCTTGGCGAGATTGGCGCTTTTTTCCTGACACTGGCTCGGAAGCGAGTCAGTGCTCGAACCGCTGCTCGCTGTGCTTTCAGAGAGGTGGGTGCACCTAGCGCTTTGCTAGCGTGAGGTGAGTTAAAACAGATGGTTATTTTGTGACATAAAGTGGAAAATACACAGATTTAAAAGCTCCCGGCTTCCGCCTCAGGAGTGCGCGATTGTCTGACCTAAGCGCTAGTAGTCAGCGCTTTAAGTACTGCGACAGGGGGGCGTGGCCTTCAGGGGGCGTGGCCTCAGTCCTCGGCGAGATTGGCGCTTTTTTCCTGACACTGGCTCGGAAGCGAGTCAGCGCTCGAACCGCTGCTCGCTGTGCTTTCAGAGAGGTGGCTGCACCTAGCGCTTTGCTAACGTGAGGTGAGTTAAAACAGATGGTTATTTTGTGACATAAAGTGGAAAATACACAGATTTAGAAGCTCCCGGCTTCCGCCTCAGGAGTGCGCGATTGTCTGACCTAAGCGCTAGTAGTCAGCGCTTTAAGTACTGCGACAGGGGGGCGTGGCCTTCAGGGGGGGTGGCCTCAGTCCTCGGCGAGATTGGCACTTTTTTTCTGACACTGGCTCGGAAGCGAGTCAGCGCTCGAACCGCTGCTCGCTGTGCTTTCAGAGAGGTGGGTGCACCTAGCGCTTTGCTAGCGTGAGGTGAGTTAAAACAGATGGTTATTTTGTGACATAAAGTGGAAAATACACAGATTTAAAAGCTCCCGGCTTCCGCCTCAGGAGTGCGCGATTGTCTGACCTAAGCGCTAGTAGTCAGCGCTTTAAGTACTGCGACAGGGGGGCGTGGCCTTCAGGGGGCGTGGCCTCAGTCCTCGGCGAGATTGGCGCTTTTTTCCTGACACTGGCTCGGAAGCGAGTCAGCGCTCGAACTGCTGCTCGCTGTGCTTTCAGAGAGGTGGGTGCACCTAGCGCTTTGCTAGCGTGAGGTGAGTTAAAACAGATGGTTATTTTGTGACATAAAGTGGAAAATACACAGATTTAAAAGCTCCCGGCTTCTGCCTCAGGAGTGTGCAATTGTCTGACCTAAGCGCTAGTAGTCAGCGCTTTAAGTACTGCGACAGGGGGGCGTGGCCTTCAGGAGGCGTGGCCTCAGTCCTCGGCGAGATTGGCGCTTTTTTCCTGACACTGGCTCGGAAGCGAGTCAGCGCTCGAACCGCTGCTCGCTGTGCTTTCAGAGAGGTGGGTGCACCTAGCGCTTTGCTAGCGTGAGGTGAGATAAAACAGATGGTTATTTTGTGACATAAAGTGGAAAATACACAGATTTAGAAGCTCCCGGCTTCCGCCTCAGGAGTGCGCGATTGTCTGACCTAAGCGCTAGTAGTCAGCGCTTTAAGTACTGCGACAGGGGGGCGTGGCCTTCAGGGGGCGTGGCCTCAGTCCTCGGCGAGATTGGCGCTTTTTTCCTGACACTGGCTCGGAAGCGAGTCAGCGCTCGAACCGCTGCTCGCTGTGCTTTCAGAGAGGTGGGTGCACCTAGCGCTTTGCTAGCGTGAGGTGAGTTAAAACAGATGGTTATTTTGTGACATAAAGTGGAAAATACACAGATTTAAAAGCTCCCGGCTTCCGCCTCAGGAGTGCGCGATTGTCTGACTGAAGTAACAGGTCTCACCTACTCACAAGATGAGGTAGATAGAATCAGAGCATCCAAGCTTCCCCTGGCTGGGACCAGTACCAGGGACACCAACGAAGCCAGTCAATGCTGAGATGAGTTAACAGAACTGAAACGTGAACAAATAAAAACGCTGATACACGGGATCATGATGACTGAGTATGTAAGAGCCAACATTGCCCCACGTGACTTGATAGTCAGAAATGAACCCTTTATCTTTCAACATGATAAACTCTTTAAGAAGGATTGGTCATTAATATCCTGGCATTGTACCAGAGACTGGCTTGTGCTAATTATAAAAACCGCTGCACGCCTATCAGAAGAAATGAAAACTGGCATTCATGACCTGGAGATTCTGCTGAGTTAAAAAAACAACTTGAAGAACTCAACAAAACCATGACTGAATTTGAAATTGGTTTAAAAGATACGAAATATGTAAAACTACAAAAAGATCAGAAACATTTCTCACAAGAAAAAGTGTATCCTTACACTAGAGATGATTATATCCCTACAAATCGCAATCCAGGCTACAACACGGATAGCGATGGCTCTGACACAGGCTCAGACTTTTCTGATTCGGGTAGAACTGACAACTTTACAAACAGGAACAGACGAACAAGAGGAGGACGTCCAAGAAACAGGGGCGGACCAAGATGTGGTTGGTCTCCATATCAAAACATCCCACCATACGCCCCTCCACCACAGTTTTTCTATGGACCACCTCCGTTTCATCAATCATATCCACCGCAACCCTACCCATACTGGGATGAATCACAGAACCAAGAACAGAGTCAGTCTTTTTTAGGGAGAGGAAAGACTCCTTTAAGAGGAAAAAACAGACGAGGCCAACAGGTACAATGGGCTCAGCCCCTGGAAACGGTGAGGAGCCACACACGGAGCATGGGTCCACCGAACATGCCCTCAACGAGCAGCAACCAAGCCTAGTAGTCAACCTGTCCAATGTCACTCTTACACCTATTCAAAAAACTGTATTGGAAAAAGGACTAGGTTTTGCTCCAACAGCCACTTTGGATAAATTCAGGCTGGTCTGCGAATTGAAAGAGTTTATTCGCAGGATAAAATTGGAAATTTTCTTCAGAGAATATGAACCAAATACTAATTCCATTACGGATACTGGATTACATAAAAAATCTAACTTCACACCTCCATCTAACAACCTTCCCATTGAACTACTAGCTTTTGAAAAAGCAGTATTGAAGGAAGTCACAGAAATAGACCCTAAAACAATAAGGGTATTTCACAACACCAGCAAAATCGAACAAGAGGCTATCCACCAACTATCAAATGAAATAAATCTAACAATAAAACCAGCAGATAAAGGTGGAGCAATAGTTTTACAAAATACACTTGATTACCAAAAAGAATGTCTACGCCTGTTGGCTGATGAACTAAATTATTTGGCAATACGGAATGACCCCACAGAACGTCTACGGATAGAGATCGCAAGCTTGGTTGAAGAATCCTTGACAAATGATTGGATAAGTAAAAAAGAAGCGGATTTCTTGGAGAACAAAAAACCCACAATCCCTTATTTTTATACTATTCCCAAAATACATAAATCAATGGTGGCGCCCCCTGGTAGACCAATAGTATCAGGGATAGGTTCAATTCTGGAACCTTTGTCTAAGTTTGCGGACGCATTCTTACGACCTTTGGTCCAAGCCACCAAAACGTATTTACAGGACACTAAAGCAGTCCTTTGTCTGATTCAGAATCTTGAATTCAACCCCATACCAGTTTACTGATCAGTTTGGATGTGGAGAGCCTCTATACTAGTCTACCACACAAGGACACGTTGGACATCCTGTAGGAAGTACTCTTTCAAAACAATTGGGGATACCACACACCCAGACACGTGGTTCTTGAATGCTGTCGCCTAGCTCTGACAGAGAATTTCTTCCAATTTAACGACTCTCTGTACAAACAAACGCACGGTACCAGCATGGGAAGCACCTTTGCGCCGAGCGTAGCAGGGCTCTATGTACATCACCTGGAGAAACAAAAGATTCTCCACCAAAATAATCCGCACATCGACCATATAAAACTATGGAAAAGATACATAGATGATGTGTTTTTGATTTGGGAAGGTAGCGAAGTAGAGGCTGAATTTTTCCTTGTTTGGCTCAATCAACAAGATCCTTTTCTGAAATTTACCTTTACTATGAGTAGGTCCAATCTGGTTTTTCTTGACCTCAACATAACAGCGCACAAAGGTCGTATAATCACCACCACACATTTCAAGCCCACGGCAAGGAACTGCCTACTAGTGTACGACAGTTTCCATCCCAGAAGTTTGAAAGACAACCTTCCCTCTGGGCAATTTTTGCGCCTGAGACGCAATTGCACCACACAACAAGATTATAACATCCAAGCTAAGGATCTATCACAGAAACTTATATGACGACAATACCCACAACATCTAGTGTCCAAGGCCCAAAAAAGAGCTTCCAATAATAACAGAGAAGCACTACTTGAACACAAACCTGAGAACACGGATATAGACCGTAAAAGACAAATCTGCATCACCACCTTCAATATCGCATCAGACCAAGTCACTAAAATAATAAAAAAACGTTGGCGAATCCTGAATAGTGTTGGTATGTTATGTAATATGAATTCAGAAACACTAATTAGCATCCACCAAATAAGGACTAAAGCAACAAAAAAACTTCAAATACAACAAGAAACAACCAATAAAATTAAGTTTAAACATTCTAACCAATACAATGAGTTTACTGAGTCAATAAACATTACAAAAAGGACACATAAGGGGCATGAACTTATAGTAAAAAACACCATCACTTCCAGAAAGTGAAACTCTGCAGGATTCTACACAGCAAAATAAAAGAAACCAACTGAAAGGAAAGCCAACTCTAAAAAGTACATAATATACAAGAAATACGTTCTAATGAAACAACACCACAAGCAGACATTTAAACATAAAAAATAAAACAAAGCTTTCTATTTATATTTCACTATTGGAACAACCACCAACACAAGAATGCCATCTTTCCAAACTCCAAAATTAAAAAGTGAGCAGCTATAACTAAACATAAAACAATCTAAATCACTATATAGTTTAAATATTAAAATAGAGTAAAATAAAGCCAAAAAATCTAATCTATTTTTCAAAAATAAATTCTAACAAATATTCTAATTTAAACAGACAATAATCAAGCACCAGTCCCTCAATGAAAGTGAAAACAAAAGAAAACAACATCAAGGGCCTCATTGTATAAGCCCCTTACTGTTTAGTGGCTGGCATCCACAATCTCAATGTAATCCGCCAAAAATAAATCCACAAAAATAGAGAAAATGAAAGATAAAACAATGCAAAATTAAAAGTGTAAAACTCATATCCACAGGTAAAAGTAATTCTCCTTGGAAACCATCCAAACAAAAAATATTTTAACTTGTCTCCAGGAAAACTGAAAAATAAAGGAAATTAAAAAGAATAGCATATACCTAATTATATTTCCTTTGAAATTAAATAAGCACATCCAAAGGGTAGGAAATTCCCAGAGGCTTATCAAAAAACATGTAGAAACACAGAAATGCCCGCCCACACAACTCGAATAATCCCTTAAACATACCAATTAAAAAAACATTATGATTTACATAACATACATTTAATACAGAGTACAAAAACATTAAATCAAAACATGCATAATACACGAAGGCCAAGAACACGACAGGCCCAATTATGATGTCGGGTGGAAAGCCTCATCCCGACAATTGAAATCTCCTGGACCGTGTCGGAACTCTTCCGACCGACTTGGTTGGTTTACAATCCACGGGACCGATTACGATGTTCGTGGTCGGAAGGTAAACTGTGAGGTCATTCCGAATCGGTTCCGACTGGCTCTCAGAGAATTTGTGTGGTTTGGAACCTCAGCAAACACCTCTATGGACAGCGTTTCCAACCTCGCGATTACGATGTCGATTTCTGACAGCCTTTCCGAGTTGGCCTGTCCGACACGAAAAGGCTGTCGGAAAGTGACTTTGGGGGCCCCTAGCAAGGCCCCCTTCATCCTGCAGCCTCCAGTTGATGGCCGAGGGGGTTCCTAAGGGACCCCCTGTACAACCCTGCTCTGTGTGGCAGGCACCATGGGGTGCCCCCGACAGTGTGCAGGGTTTTAGACACACACCCCATTTCCCCTTATGAGAATATATTATGGCCGGTTGTCGGGCGGAACACAAGCTCCCATAGAAAATAGTGGAAATCTGACTGAACAGTATTCGGTCGCATTGTAATCGGGCGGGCGGAAATGCTGACCACTAGTCAGTCGGTCTTGATTCTGAGTCGGTGTCTGGTGGAAAGCTTAGACCCAAAATCGGAATCGGTCCCCAAATGTTTAAATACTAAGGGCCCGATTACGATGCGGGTAGGAAGGGCTCCGACTGTTTGTCGGAGCCCTTCCTGCCCGCATCATAATCACCAATTCGGATTCCCTTCTAACTGAGCCATTATGATGGGCTCGGTCAGGAGGGAATCTGAATCAGTCTCTTGAATGGCTTACTACGGGCTCTGAGAGCCCGTCCGCTATTCAGAAGGCCCACAGTAATCCTCCGGCCAGCTCTTTCTGGCCAAGAGATTATGATGGCACTTTCCCACTGCCTTTTTGTTTCGGCCCTTCCAGCACTTAAAGGCATTGGGAAACAGCTTTGGAGGCCCCCAGCAGGGCCCCCATGGGTGCAAGGACGCCAAATGGCAGCCTAGGGGGCACCTATGGTGCTTCTCTGTGGATCCCTCTGAAATCAAAGTATAGGATTGCAACTGAAAACGATTCAGACGTATCCTAATTCCTGGGCTGGAACCGACAATTGAAGGTCGTTCGGTTGCAGTTCCAGAACGATGCCGATGGACTTAGGTCCATCCGGCATTGTAATCGGCCCCTAAAAGTACAACTTAACACTCAACCAGTAAACCACAATAAAAAAACGAACCTTTCCTAATAATACCAACCCTAAACACATCACCCCAACTGCAAAATTCCCAAAACTATATTGAGTTGAGTAAATAGATATTTCTAGGACCAGACCATTTAGTTAAGTGGGGAAGCAGGGATTTAAGCCCAGATTTCCTTCTTAATCATTGTGCTCTTCAGCCACTAGATGAACAGCTCTTCTAAAAAGGTCTTTCATTTTTGTCGCATCATTCCCAGCACAGTTTCAAGGTCTGGAACTCACTTGTAGCAAGACCAGGGATCCTACACAAGTGCCAAAGAAATGGAAAATGTGTCTGGTCCAAAACAACTGACCCTCCATTAAGGCATATGCTCAATCAGAGGAAGATGAAACGTATTCACAAGTGGAACCAAATTTGTCTCTTTGCCTGACTCACTTTATACAACAACAATGATACTCATAGGCCACCCTAGTGACCTCAATTCTACCAACCATAGACAACAACGTGGATATTCTCTTACCTAGCTACCTAGAAGAGTGCTTTGTGGCCTTCACACTCTTCTGAAGTACTGGAACCAGTTAAGTATGATCTAGCGCCTTAATACCCCTTGGGGGTGCCCATAATAAAGACCAATTACATACATACATGTACACATGCATACATACATACATACATACAAGTACTATCGAAATGTTATAGTACAGTACAAAATATTATCACATATCAACCACAGATGGATATTTACTCAATATTGTGTTACAATATGCAGCAAAGTCGTGTAACCTCAAAAATAGCCTTTCTGTACTTTTGGTCTGTGCTTGACCTCCCTCTCCTTAAGTTCAATGTCATTTATCTTTAGATAAAGATGGTCATGGAATTCTGATCCACCTATGCAATTTAGTATTTCACTACTAGAATGTTTAAACATGTATTTCCCATGGCATTTATGTCTGCCTTACATTATGTGTATGTTGTTATAAGAGATGACATTATAAAACCTTGTGCACATGTGGGAATGAAGACAAGAGTGAATACTTCATTCACCCCACCTACTTTTGCACTGTGGCAAAAAAAGTTCCATTGTTACCAATATGAAAACAGGATCAAAAGTAACAAGTACCACAATGTCAATAAAAACAACATGATCAGGTAAACGGGTCACACCAAACATGAGTATATGCTAAAACAAAATATATAATTAGTGACGATTTTATTGACATCTACTGAATAAATGTGTGAGTCTGCAAAATAAGGCAGATATCAGACAAACAAGTAATCTCAAAGGCATTGCAAGGCAAATGGCATATGTAGTAAAGTAGGAACACGTAGTAGTACCAAATGGGTGACAAAATCACATGCATTAATTCCTCAGGAACAGTGTCAGGTCTGAAAAAAGCAGACCATCAAGTAGCCTGGGGCACTGGCAAATTAATGCAGCATCTAGATGCAATAACTACATGCAAAAGAATAGAATGCAATGTTAACAGGGCTAGATAGGTAAAAAAACAAAAACAATGTCTATGACCAGTGCCAAAGGGGACTGTGAACATATATGTAAAAAGCTGGAGCACTTGCAGTCGCAGGGATGATACAAGGCAGGTTGACAAAAGTTGATAACTATGTACTGCTACATAGGTAACAATTGCAGGACATGTAGTGCGCATGGCAGTATCAGTCCACTAATACAAAGTATTAACACCAGTGCATCATACATGTAACAAGAGAAGAACAAGGAGCACCAAGAGGCAATGTCACAAAAATGGCAAAAGTAGATGGCCATGTACTGCCCGTTAAAGCAATCAGATACAGTTATCAGAAATAGTGCCACAAACTTAACAACCTATGGAACTTTGCTCGACAATAGTAAAGACAGCAATTTATACTAGCTAATTTTATTTAGACAGGCGTCGTCACCAATGGCCAAAACATAAAGGATGTCAGAGAAGCTGGGGTGGAATAAAAGCAGAATCTCACCACTGAGGGTAACTGCTGAGCCATTGAATGCAACACTTTCCAACTATACCAATCCAAGACCCAACCTTCCTAAAAAGCAACACATAAACAATAAACCAAGTAAGGCCCCATCATAAATACATGAACAGGTCAGAGCCAAGACTAAGCAGGACTCCTCTGCTTTCAGAAATGACACAATATGCAGACCAACATCTACAGACTGCTGCAAGCAGAATACAGGCAAAGGCAGAGGATAACATGAGAGATCTAAAATGATACCTGACGGGTTGACTGAACTGATGAATAATTATAGTGACATGATTTGAAAGACTTAAAGAATACCAGATACAATCTTATTGAAAATGAAAGAGCAGCATATCTTGCTCGGTGACAACCTCTCATCCCATAGCATGAATGACTCAACTTCATAGAGGGAATCTGATGAAAGAGAGGAACGAGATAAAGGAGAACCATCACAGACAGGCCTGGTAGCAAACAGTTACAAACAAGAAGCTCTTTATTCGGAAAGATGTAATGAAATGTAATTCAAGGTGTCAGAACCTCCTCCACGTAATGTTGTGTAAAAAGCTAGTGCTTTATGATGAAAAAGGAGGTTAACAAACTCAACCAGTACAAAACCAGTACACAAGAAAAATTCAACGGGCACACCAACTGCAGACCCCTGTATGTCAATCAACGTGTAGAAAAAGAACTGATTAGTCATTCAAGATTCACCCAATTACACTTGAACCTCGTCAAATGTCAGATTGTTTTCTGATATATTACTCCTTATTCTTTTAGCATAGATATTGGCATTTACTTCTCTTCCTATGACTGCAAATTGAGAGGCTTTTGTAAACTGGACTTTGTGATAGTATTGTTCGGGCACAAGGATTGTAAAATGATACATTATTGGATGTCATTTTTTAACACAAAGCACAGTTTAAATATCTGTAAATTAACTGTACAAATATGTTTAAAAATTGCAGTTAGGAAAACACAAACTAAGTATTTTTTTTATAATTCTAATGTGTGATGGAAGCAAATGTTTGGTAGGAGCAAAACAAATCAATATACTTTACTTGTTGATGTGCAAAAGATGAATATTCACTGACAGCCTATGTCTTGGCATTATATTTTGTGTGTTATATAGTTTTATCAATATAACTGCAATTGTAGTGGTCATTTCAATGGAAAATGCATTCTTTGTAAATGACAATGTGTTCTAAACTGCACCACCTTCTAAATACTACACACCTACCACTCTACTGCTAAATGGATGTGCCTTATTTGCTACACCTGCTCTTTGTGTGACACTTGGATTTTTCACAATCTCTATGACTGCAGTGTTGTAATATTAATAGCAGCACTCCCACTCTGAAAGTTGTTTGAGCACCACTTGCAACAGATTAAGAACAATCAGCTTCCCAAATAAATCATGGTGCATACTGTAAACTATTTGCTAAGCAAAGCCAACAAACTTTGTGACCAAGAACATCAAATAACCCTAAAGAAGACAACAATAATAATGCATGCACACGAGCACAACATATTGTTGATAAGGCCAAAGCACAACAAAATGCTTCTACAAAAAATGAAAACAAACCAAACACTGTGGACTGACAAAAAAAAGCAAACAGATTCTACTTCTAATGTACCACAAAATCCTTCCCTTGAGCCCATCAGCCACAATCACAATCACTTTCATCTTTATGCTCAGCTGGACACCTTTGCAAAAAATTGGACAAGTGGAATTCAGGATTCAACCAGCACTCTACCCACACAAATTAAATAGTGTCTACATCTTATCCTTCATTCACAAAACCCTGAAAATTCTCCTACTCAATTTCAACATCAACAACTTTATTCAGATTTTAGAAGTAAAACCATAAAAGTCAAACAGGCACAGATAATAAACTCCATCAGAACCTACAAGAAAGAACAATACAGAGGGGCTTATTTATGAGCCGCTGCATCACTTTGCGCTGCTGTTGTGTCACTTTTGGTAATGCAGCGGCGGAGTAAAATATGCACCACATTGTGCCCTGTTTACAAAGTGACACATCTAGGTAGATGCGTCACTTTATAAATCCCTGCTCTACATTGTACCTGTGTCAGGGATATTGTATGCAGGATGGGCGTTCCCACGCATCAAAGCCTCGTAGTAGTGGCACATCAAAACCCATAAGATTTCAGTGCGCCACTTCTAGGATGTCATTGTGTGAAATCCTTAAGCCTGCCTCATGGCAGGCGTAAGACTGATGCAGGCCCTTTCACATGGGGCTTGCCTCATGTGCAAGAAACACTGCTGGAGTTGCGTCATGCTTCTGACACACTCCAGCAATGTGTCAGTTACTGACGTATCTGTCATTCCTTGCGACTTGATGTGTCATACAGTAAATATGACGCATTGATGGTGTCGCAACATGAAGTGTTGTATTGCAGCTCTGTAGCAGCAATGCAACACTTCTCATAAAAAAGGCCCAGTGAGTCCTTCATGAGCCCATCAATACACATTTAAATGGCTAAAACGATATTAAGAACTAAACTGTCCAAAAAAAAGGACGTCATCATGCCCTGTAGAGTGCAAAGTAAAAAATAAAAAAATAAAAAAACTATATTAAAAGCAAAAAGACCATCTAATATGACCGTCTAATATGACCACAAAAATGCAAAGTTGTTAACATAGACCATGTTAAAAACAATTCCATATTACCACAGTGTCCGGATTGTGTCCATAAAAAATTAATCGCAGTTGGACCTGAGCCTAATTGCAGCCCTTAAGAAATGAAGGACATGTAATACTGAGTTACTCAATTGCCAGTCTCTATATCCACTGAATAGATATTAAAATTTATCCTAAAAGAAATGTAAACAATTAACAGGTTTCAAGAGGATCAGGCTATGAGACTCAAAACCCTGTCTCATAAGATGCACTCCACATAAGATCAACTGACTTTCTCCATTTAAGCTAGCATGGAAATGTAAAACAATTCTCGCAACTGGGGAAAAACATTAAAGAATATCAATCAAACAAAACTCAACAGCTGCGCTTACCAGGAAACATGAAGCCCTTGAAAATCAGTCAAGACAAATCTACATCCATTTTTATCAGAATCCTAGACGGGTCTAAAGGGACGATCCCACAAATCAACCGATGGTTGTCTAAAACCCTTCAACAATATTTACTTCTTAGCACCTTTGACATTCTAACCAGCATATTTCAACATTTTTCAATGGTAGGAGCCCACAGTTCACGCAACTCAAATCAAATAGCAAACCTCACACTATTATCATTTTTGTTCAAGATTACAACAATAAATAACAAATATCCACCATTGCTAAGGAATGACTCAAAATTAACCCCAAGAACTATGCTCATTTTCCATATGTCAAGACTTTGAATGGAACACTGCAATCAGGTAACAGGAAATTAGAGCTTGATGCCTGAGTTTCGGTCGGTATACATTCCTGTGAGTCTGATTTCTGACAGCTCAATAAAAATTGACTGGCAAGGGGCCATCAAGATGCTTATGGATTCAGCACAAGGTAGACAATTGCTAACAGAATTCCAGTAATAAATCAACTAATGATACACAAACCAGAGTAGCCCCCCTTCAGTTTAGTAATCAGCATTATTATGAATTGATAATGATAGGGCTGTGATCACTTATTTTCACCTCTCTTCAGCAGAGAATACAACAGTAAAACAGAGATATCTCTTGTCGAAATACATCTGTAAAATGAATTAAAGAATGTGAGAATTGTATGTATATGTATTGTATGTATATATATATATATATATATATATATACACACACACATATATATATTGTAAATATATATACGTCGAAAAGTTAATGACTTAATTGGCCTTCCTCCCGGTGGTGGCGTACCGCACTGCAACAGTCCAAAGCAATGCGTCCAGTGGAGTTAGTGGCAGTCTACCCTTAAAAGTGGGATGGGGCCGAGTCATCTCTTCAATGGGAGTGGGGGCAGTATTACTTAAGAGGAACCAAGGCGAGAACAACACACAGTGAAACTGGCACTAAGGAAACCTTAACACAGCTGAAACGTGTCTGCCTATAAGTTTCACAGCCCAATGGACTCTGCTGGCTGATCCTGGTGAGATTAAAACCACAAGTGAATTATCCTTGCTGTCTCAGACCCTTTCTATTGTGAGAGGGTTACTGGACTGAATGTTTGAACAGTACGCTATCACTGTTAACGGCACGCCCTTCCATTCAGGTGCACTGCGTTAGATGGCAAACTTTGGAGTGGAGTACAGAAATACTACGCAGATCCCCCCCTAGCAGTCAATAATCATGGAGTGATTATTTTCCTGCAAAGGGGAGGGAGGAAGCAGTATTCACTGCAGAGGGGTTATCGAGCGGAATCACTGTGTATCCTTTCATCTTGGAACCGGCTGCCGTGGAAGGTGTGCTGCCCAAGAGCCAACGTGAGGTTGGGACGCCAAGAGACGACGTGAAGTTGGGACGCCACTGTGCGTTGAAAAGCTAATAACTTTATTGGCCTTCCTCCCGGTGGTGGCGTACCACACTGCAGCAGTCCAAAGCATTGCGTCCAGTGGAGTTAGTGGCAGTGTACCCTTAAAAGTGGGATGGGGCCGAGTCATCTCTTCAATGGGAGTGGCGGCAGTAATACTTAAGAGGACCCCAGGCAAGAACAACACACAGTGGAAGTGGAAGTGGAACTGAGGAAAGCTTAACAGAGCTGAAAAGTGTCTGCCTATATGTTTCACAGCCCCATGGACTTTACTGTCCGATCCACGATATTTCTTTTCAAATGTATAATAAGATGTATAATATGATGTACAAAATGTAGTATTGTAGCGCAAATGAATGGTTAGCAAAAACAGGTGTAATTAATGTGAAAACCCACCAGAGGGCGTGCCAAAATAATTACAATTTTAATTGGAATTATAATGTAAATTACAAAGACTGCAACGCAAAATAGAAATGAAAAAACATTGAAGGTTAATTTGCCAAAGGACTTTTTTTACATAATCACAGTAATAATTTAGTATTCACTGATGTCAAAATGTTCACGTTTTATTAATCATTATTTTTTATTCACTACGAAGACCAGAATGCAAAGTGCTGAGTAATCAGGAAGTGATGTAATAACACTAATGTTTTGAAAAAGAAGCGTTAATGCCATCACCCATCACCCATGACAAAGGTCTGCGTACAGACTGAAACGCGTTGGGTTGTAGCCTTCGGAAATATTGCTGCTTAAATAAATGAAAAGCGCTAAAAGCATCTGCCAGGGAGTGTGTGTGGAATTTTTCTGAAAAGAAATATCGTGGTGAATATAATAACGGCTGGGCTCCGCCGTCTCCAAAATGGCACCATTATAGAGCGCCGTTTGCTGAAAGACAGAGCCATTCTGTTGGAATATATATACATATATATATAAATATATTTTAACTATTATCCTTTTTTTTATTTGAAAAATATGTAATGTTTTATATATACATAAAAAAGTATGTATATCATTTTTTATTTTTTTAGATAACTTAAGACCCTTACCGGTAGTGTACCAAGCTCCATCAGCAGGCTAATCCTATCCGCCATTTTGCTAAACTCGTAAAGGATGTGCATTTCTTATCCGATGGGTTTGTGACACCGCGTCCCGTGTAACATCATATATGTTTGTGGTCCTGCCAGATGCTACTTTGGTATGCGACGGGTACGCAGTACCAAGCAGCGCCTTACATCATATACATATGGGGTCACACCCGCTGCGCGTTGCGTATGCGACGAGTGCACGCTGCCAGGCCCTCCGTTATGTCATAGACGTATGGTGTCAAAACTATATCTAAGTTTAAAGTGTATATGAGAACAAGCGATAATCTAAAATATTTTAAACATTTATAGATTTCTAACTGTAATAAACTTATATTATGGTAAATACATTTTCTCAAAATTGCGTCGGGTGCGGCTTCCTTGCGCGCTCAGTGCGCGATTGCCATGTCACCTTAAAGAAAAGCATTTCATTGGTTCATAACATTTTCCATTGTAAACGTTGGAGGACCCCACCCATTTTAGTCATTCGCTCTACAGCGTTTGATGAGAGACTCCTCCTCTGCTACAGAGCTTTTTTGAAAACTTTTTGCTATATACACATATCTGACACTACACACAACATGCAACCATCATCTTCATCAATATTCATGCTCTGTAAAGTAGCCTTCCACCTGTGATAGCCATGCATCTAAAAGCTACAAACAACTTTTCCCCACTGCCATACGCTGTCCACAGCACAATGTAATGTAGTACGGCGCAGGGGCAGTATCATGCATAGATAATGAACACACGGACACAGATATATAGTGGAAGTGGGTACGGGCACGTGCGCTCGACTCCTTTTTAGTACCAGGGTCACATTTTCAGTGACGTCTGTGCTGAATGCGTGTGGGGTGAGTGTAAACCAGCCCTTAGGGAATGGTTGCTGCTAGCATCAACTATAACAGTAATCATTGGATTCAATATTAAAAGGGTCAATAGTTTGTGCTGCAGTAAGGTAGGGACACTAGATGTGAAATAATACAGAAAAGATTCTATTGTAAAAGAACCATAACTTGTGGTATACTGAGATACAGGCAGTAGATCTGAAATAATACACAAAAAGATTGTATCATACCATCAGGTCTAGTACACTCAGGTAGCCACATCAAAAGCATTCAGTATGTGCACAGCCAGCGATGATGCGTGCTGCGGGCGGGCCGTACTAGGAGCAATGTCTGTTGCCTACAACACTACATCATCTGCAATAGATCTGAATTGTAAGCACTGCTATCTGCAGTGTAGGCCAGAGAGCGGTCAGCAAGGGCCCACAGCCACGTGGCGTTGACTTGAGCTGTCCTGTTTGCCATTACCGAAGCAACAAAAAGTGTATGCAGAGCCTGCGATGATGCGTATGTGTAGTGTGGACAGAGTGCACTGGAGCAATGTCTTTGCCTACAGGACTGCGTCATCTACAATAGCGACTCAATCTGAATTGTAAACACTGCTGTCTGCAGTGTAGGCCAGAGAGCTGTCAGCAAGGGGCCACAGCCACTTGGAGTTGACTTGAGCTGCCCAGTTTGTCATACGTAAAGCAAGATAAACCGTGTGCGGACCCTGCGATGATGCGTATTCGTGGTGTGGACAGAGCGCACTGGAGCAATGTCTTTTGCCTACTGGACTGCGTCATCTACAATAGCGACTCAATCTGAATTGTGAACACTGCTGTCTGCAGTGTTAATTGAAGGCAGTAGTGAGCACAGTCTTCCATGAGTACTTTTTCTCACTTCCTCTTCACAAAATACAACAATATAAATTACACAAAACACAGCTATAAATAAATCAAAACAATTTGAATTGCGATCTCTGCTGTCCACTGTGTACACTGTTATTCTGTGTTCTTTACCACTACCAAGAAGAATTTGGTCATTGTACTAGACCTATTAGTCATCTTAAAAATCTTCTTCAAGCAAGTATACTAAAAGGCTATTGTGTATATTTCAATAGACGTTGTAGTTAGTTGCCTACTGGATTCTGTAATTAAACAATCACCACTTGATCTGAATTGTGAGCCCTGCTGACCGCAGTGTAGGCCAGAGGCAGTGGTCATTAACGCCTCACAGCCACGTGCCATTGGATTCGGAAGCAAGGAGTTGGTTGCACCTGATCGGAGAGGGTACACACAAATCATCACAAACTTTACCTTCTGACATCCTCAATCACAGAATCAAGACCCCGTTTCACTGTTCGGACCTGCTGTACCGTGGTGTACTCCACTGACTGCAGTCAACCCAGCCCAATAATCATGTGCAGCACTTAGCTACGGAAGCACAGAGTCTGATGCACCTCAACGGAGGGAGTTCTGTGAAAACTAAGCAGCACGTAATATACTACATTGTCCATTTTGGGATCAAGACACCGTTCCACTGTTGGGACGTAGAGTTGGTTGCACCTGTTTAAAGGGAGTACCTTCATCTCCACTCTCAGATGCAGCTCTAACATCGTCCATTGTGGCATCAAGACCCTGTTTCACTTGTCGGACCTGCTGTACCGCGGTGTACTCCACCAACTGCAGTCAACCAAGCCCAATAATCATGTGCAGCACTTAGCTACGGAAGCACAGAGTCTGATGCACCTCAACGGAGGGAGTTCTGTGAAAACCAAGCAGCACGTAATATCATACATCATACATTTTGGGATCAAGCCACCATTCCACTGTTGGGACGTAGAGTTGGGTGCACCTGTTCGAAGAGAGAACCTTTATCTCCACTCTCAGATGCAGTTCTAACATCGTACATTGTGAGATCAAGACCCCGTTTCACTGTTCGGACCTGCTGTACTGCGGTGTACTCCAGCGACTGCAGTCAGCCAAGCCCAATGATCATGTGCAGCAATTAGCTACAGAACCACAGAGTCTGATGCACGTCAACGGAGGGACTTCTGTGAAAACACACAAGCAGCAGGTAATATCGGACATCGTCCATTCTGGGATCAAGACACCGTTCCACTGTTGGGACCTAGAGTTGGTTACACCTGGTCAAAGGGAGAACCTTAATCTGCACTCTCAGATGCAGTTCTAACATCGTCCATTCTGGTATCAAGACCCCGTTCCTCTGTTCGGACCTGCTGTACCGTGGTGTACTCCAGCGACTGCAGTCAGCCAAACCCAATGATCATGTGCAGCACTTAGCTACGGAAGCACACAGTCTGATGCACCTCAACGGAGGGAGTTCTATGAAAACCAAGCAGCAGGTAATATCGGACATCGTCCATTGTGGGATCAAGACACCGTTCCACTGTTGGGACCTAGGGTTGCTTACAGCTGGTCGAAAGGAGTACCTTCATCTGCACTCTCAGATGTAGTTCTAACATCGCCCATTGTGGTATCAAGACACCGTTCCACTGTTGGTACCTGTTGGACTACTGTGTTAGTAGTATACAGAGCACTCCATGGTGCTGGGCCTCAGGCTGGGTGCTGTCTGCCTGTGTTGCGGTAGCCAGCGTTGATCTCAGGAGCCTTTCCAGCTCGCAGACCTCGGCCCAAAAGCTTCCGCCGGCATGTGGTGGGCCCTCTTTCACATACGGAGGTGTCGAAAGGTGAACTGTGGGGCATATGTGCGTCGCAGCGGCTATGACGGTTTCTGGGTACCAGCAGGCTGAGAGCATTATTCCCGCAGCCACCTTCGCTCATGGCATCAGCCTCATGGCGGTGTAAGCTGCGCAGACCTGACAGACATGTTTGCCATTCCGGAAGACATCCATACCCAGAGAAATGTGCCTTTAATTCATACCCCTACGCTAGCCTTGCGTATGCCGAGCCAGCCCACTACGCTAAAGGTTTGGGGGGGGCACGTACGCACTATTTTTTCGTAATCTTTCCTACTGACTGTACTCTCATGGTTGCGTCCACTGTCCACTTCACTCAATAGACCATCAGTGTATGTTGACATGTACATGTCTGTGCACTGCATACTCAATACTTTCCTGCACATCCCCTCAACACTTGGCATTGTATACTTTTATAATCGAGAATCACTTGCCACCTTCGCACATACTTTGCTCCCATCTCTCCCCGCATTCTGCATTGTGTAGCAGAGGTGCTATGTTTGGTTTGTGTACATGGCTAGCCACGGTTCCCACAGTACGTAGTGTTGTTGTGTCTGCTAGGTGTACATGTTGTTTGTCATGTTGTATGTGATTATATAAGGTAGCGCGTTTATTTATGAACAGTGGTTTCTCCCATTTACATATCGCTGTCTTAAAGAGGATACTGAAGTTTTTCTCACAGGTGAAAAGTGGGACCACAATGTCAGTCATTCATTACTATGCAAGAATGTCCAACTGCACGACGCTTCTAAGCTTACAGCCCCCAATCTTGCGTGCTTTCTTAAAAGCACGCCAACTCCCACAATCAGACCAACATTCACACAGCTTTCTAACGGCAGTTATCTGCTTCTTAATAACATGGACTGCTACGCAATGTGAGCTGGGATACCGTATGTCCTTACAGTTTTAAACCGGATAACTTCCTCTGGCAATCTCTATTCCCACCCACACAAAGTAACTCCCAAAGTTCAACTTGGCCTTCAATAGCTACTTTGAAAACAGATTTTATTAAAGGGAGCAAACTGAAAGCACTTTTGTTTCAAACAGAAGTGTCCCTCACTACTCCAAAAGTAATTTATCGACTGCAGATAGCACGAACTTCAAGTAAAATACACTCCCTTTTAAATACGAACCTCCCATTACACTTTGTGAATTGTTACACAATTTTCAACACATCTGACATTTAAGGTCTGGCACACTTTTTTAACACTGTCTCCTCCAGCCTTCTCACAGGCTTTCAAACTATTTTTAGTCTAATACCAGACTTCATTAATTCGATCATCTCTGGAATAACAGCAACAGTGCCCATAATTCTCGCTCTGTTTGCAGCCATCCTACTACTATTTTAACTTGTTAAAAATGGCTGCGCTCCCTGTAGTAACAAACATGTCCGACCGAATACGCCTCTACGCAAAGCTACATCAATACCGTGAAAAAATGGAACAACTTTTCGGCTGCCTGCCTCTATCTATTATCGGAGCCAGCTACAACATGACATTTATTTACACATATACAATCTGCGTGCAACCATCTTTTTATTGCAAAACTTGCCCAATCGACTGGCGAATGGATCTATGCCTTGCTAACATCCCAGCAAATGCTCCCGATATCCAGCAGGTAATGGAGTATCTTGAACCATGAACTTGATTTTTCGGTTAGTGGAGCAATGGCGGATGCAACACAAAAAGGTATCCTGGCGGAATGGGATTTCTGCGCAGCCGCAAAAGATCTCCTGCAACGCGCGACCTTTGACAACATCGCAGATTGCCTGCCAATTCAAATTGCCACTCCAACATTCAAGGATATAAATTGGATCGCGTCGCATTTCTCACACAATGGCAGCAATCGCCTCTTGGAACATTATGCATCTCCAGCCACTGAAGAACTTCCGGACTGCAATCTCCAAGACTTGTAAGAAATTCACTTTATTCTTGGATTGATTTTTTCCAACTTTTTTGACTTTTTCCTATTACATTTTTTAATACACTTCAATTGAACTATTTTCATATAATAACTTTCTAAGTATGCTTAGGCATTTGAACTGTGTTTTCATTATTGGCCCTTACGTCTCCGCACTAACCAGGGATGGATGATGTATGGCCTATGCAAATACGTTATTTACTTGCTAAATTAGCCTAAACCCGGCATCCATTTTGAAACCATATCTATTCTTTGTACACATGTCTCTCTGCCTGCCTGTTATCCACGAAGCCCTTTCACACAAATTAGCTCATCCTCAGCCTCTGCTCACGAGCTGGTGATCAAGATCAAAAAACAAGGCATTGTTTAGGAACTGGTTGGCACACTGTGGTAATCGTATCCTACCTTTATTTTCATTCTACAATTTACAGTCATTCATGTCTAATAGATATTGTTTATGTCACATGGAACTGTAACATGTAATGTGGAATTGACTGATGCAGGAGCTTAGGTTTGAATACAGCAGAAGTGGTTGGAGTTTGCCTCAGCTGGATGCCTTAGCTCTTGCACCAGTGGTTCCATTTATGGTACTTAAATAAAGACACTTTTTTATATAACTAGCAGACTCCATCGCTTTATCCCACACAGCCACTTTCTTAAACACATCTGATTTCACCATTTGTCTTCTGTGGCATTGCAACATTCTGCATTATATTCTTCACAATTATTTCTTTATTCCTGCTTGCTAAAACACTCCATTCGAGTCTTCAGACCGGTAGGGGTCAGTAGTTAGCTTCCCACTCCCGCTATAGTCTAAACCCATACTAACACCACTTGCACAGCTATGCTACAGCGGCCAGTATGCTACAGCGGCCAGAGCACATCAGTTTACAGCAATCAGCTCACGGTTTCATCCCAGAGTGTACCGGCACCTCACCTCAGCACCATCTCACTCTGGGCAAAACAGCACTTTTCCACCGCTAGGGGTGAATACTTCGCTTCACACTCTCTGTATAGCACACCCTAACCACCCGACAGAGCTCACGGCGCTATAGTCTAAACCCATACTAACACCACTTGCACAGTTATGCTAAAGCGACCAGTATGCTACAGTGCCCAGAGCACATCAGTTTACAGCAATCAGCTCACGGTTTCATCCCCGAGTGTACTGGCACCTCAACTCAGCACCATCTCACTCTGGGCAAAACAGCATTTTCACACCGCTAGGGGTGAATACTTCGCTTCACACTCCCTGTGTAGCACACCCTAACCACCCCACAGACCTCATAGCACTCCTACCCTCCTCTTTCCTACTCTTTTCACCCTTTTTTCCCCTTACACACTTCAACAGAATCACAAAATGGCTGCTAACACTTCCTAGTTGCAACCGCTCGCACCGCTCGCAGCTAATAAGCAGCAAGCTCGTGCTCGTAACCCCTCAGCCAATCAGAAGGCAGAATTCCCAAATATCGATATCTGTAAATTTCTATATGTCTCCAAAACTACTGAACGGATTTGCACCAAATAAACAAAAGCGTGCTTTCTAAACCAAGAACGTTCTCCCTGCCAACGTTGGGGTAATTCCGTTCACCCATTCGACCTGTAGTGTTGTCTAAAGTTTCCTATGGAAATTAACATGGAGAAAACACGTTTTGGGACCCCCTTTTTTCTCGGCCCCCTATTGATGAATCTCCCCCAAACTTTCAACATAGGAGCTGGTATGAACAAAGAATTAGTTTAGAAAATGTCATGAAGATTCATCAAACGACGCCAAAGTTATAAGCAAAACAAAAAATGCTCTTCCTATGGAAACTTGGTCCTAACTATAACTACATATATATATATAGGAGTGACTGGCAAAAGAATAAAGCAGCAAGTGATCCAGCCGCGCACATTAAATATCCCGCCCCAGTGGGAACTTTCGAAGGATTGCTAAAGGTGTCTGCTTTTAACTCCTGACATGCACACTTGGGGAAATTGTACATTTCAAGGTTACGGCGGGACCCACAGAGGTGTGAATGTCTGGTGGACTTCAATAACCAACATGAAACCATGCACAAGCCCACTGAGGCGGGATATTTAATGTGCGCAGCTGGTTCACTTGCCGCTTTTTTCTTTTGTCAGTGATCAAGGGCAGTGGTTACGCCCGAAACGCGCTTGGCTGCATTTGTGCTGGGAGTGACAGGTGGACTGTATCCTGAGATTAAATGGTTTAACTGCATCCCGTGTGGCTTCCTCAATTTGGGCAACCTGCTTGTTTTTTGTGTATGACGGCCTGCTGAGCCGCGAGGCAGCCCCACCACGTATCAAGCAGTTCCGTTGTGACAGGAAGAATGTGTCACTACGGAGAGATGTGTCCAATCGAAGGATTGCTAAAGGTGTCTGCTTTCAACTCTTGACATGCCCACTTGGGGAGATTGTACATTTCAAGGATACGGCGGGATCCACAGAGGTCTTAATGTTTGGTGGACTTCAATAACCAACATGCAACCGTGCACACGCCCACTGGGGCAGGATATTTATTGTGCGCAGTTGGTTCACTTGCTGCTTTATTCTTTTGCCAGTGATCAAGGGCGGTGGTTACGCCCGAAACGCGCTTGGCTGCATTTGTGCTGGGAGTGACAGGTGGACTGTATCCTGAGATTAAATGGTTTAACCGCATCCCGTGTGGCTTCCTCAATTTGGGCAACCTGCTTGTTTTTTGTGTATGACGGCCTGCTGAGCCGCGAGGCAGCCCCACCACGTATCAAGCAGTTCCGTTGTAACAGGAAGAATGTGTCACTACGGAGAGATGTGTCCAATCGAAGGATTGCTAAAGGTGTCTGCTTTCAACTCTTGACATGCCCACTTGGGGAGATTGTACATTTCAAGGATACGGTGGGATCCACAGAGGTCTGAATGTTTGGTGGACTTCAATAACCAACATGCAACCGTGCACACGCCCACTGGGGCAGGATATTTATTGTGCGCAGTTGGTTCACTTGCTGCTTTATTCTTTTGCCAGTGATCAAGGGCGGTGGTTACGCCCGAAACGCGCTTGGCTGCATTTGTGCTGGGAGTGACAGGTGGACTGTATCCTGAGATTAAATGGTTTAACCGCATCCCGTGTGGCTTCCTCAATTTGGGCAACCTGCTTGTTTTTTGTGTATGACGGCCTGCTGAGCCGCGAGGCAGCCCCACCACGTATCAAGCAGTTCCGTTGTAACAGGAAGAATGTGTCACTACGGAGAGATGTGTCCAATCGAAGGATTGCTAAAGGTGTCTGCTTTCAACTCTTGACATGCCCACTTGGGGAGATTGTACATTTCAAGGATACGGTGGGATCCACAGAGGTCTGAATGTTTGGTGGACTTCAATAACCAACATGCAACCGTGCACACGCCCACTGGGGCAGGATATTTATTGTGCGCAGTTGGTTCACTTGCTGCTTTATTCTTTTGCCAGTGATCAAGGGCGGTGGTTACGCCCGAAACGTGTTTGGCTGCATTTGTGCTGGGAGTGACAAGCGGACTGTATCCTGGGATTAAATGGTTTAAACGCATCCCGTGTGGCTTCCTCAATTTGGGCAATATGCTGCTCCTTTTGCATGGTCACCTCTACTTTTTAGACTCTGCACTGGCCCCTAAAACATATAGAAATTGTCTATAAGGAGAAGAAAACACACCTACAGCATAGAAAGTTAAAATGCCACTAGCAGTCTACAGCACTTTTTGTGACATTAACTAGTGTGACACAGGAAAACTTGCCACCAGGCCTGCCATTGTAGCCTGACTACTGCAGTTAAAATAACTCTTTTCAAGAGGTAAAAACCTCTCTTTTAAATATTAGTAAGTCGCCGCTATTCTACTGTTAAAGCCCCCAAGGAAGGGTGCATGACATTTAAAAGTGGAACATGTATTAAATAACGTGACAAGTCCCAAAAATCTATTTATACTGTGGCAAGCTAGCTGTCTTAAGTAGGAAACTAAAGTGCAGATTAAAATACTAATATTGCTAATTTGGGAAATGGGACTGTTGGAAATGATCATTTTTTGCATTAAATTCCCCCAGAGTGTTTGCCTTTTGTAGCTCACTCCTTTTTTATTCGCCATAGGACTCTGCACACTTTATTCCTGCTAATCAGTAGTAACATGCTTGTGCTTTTCATTTTAATCATGATAATATTGGCATACATCTAATTGGCACATTTACTTGACTTGTAAGTACCTAGTATACAGTACAACATGTACCCAGGTTCTCTAAATTAAATGCTGCAATTGGAATGAAATAATTATTGAGGCTTCCACTAAAGTAGCACTGTAAAACAACCACTATATTGACTTGGAAAAATGAACCTTTTCCAGTACTAAGCCTTCATTTTGAATACTTACAAGTGACCCATAACGTAAGCCCTATATGTCCATAGGGCAGGGTGCATTAATGTTTTACATATTCTGTCAGTGAAAAAACCTCCAGAGTTGTTTTTCACTGTAGCAGGACTAGCTCTTCCATATGGGTTACATTATCCCAATTTATAATGCTTAATTTTGGTTTGGATGCAGATAGATAAGAAAAGTTTCTCCCACTTGGGACTTTCCCAACAAAAGTCAATAGTTTCATTGAGACCTCATCTAGCGGCTATACATTGACATGAAGCGCTCTTTAGCCGCAGCCTACTGCCTTTCCCCACTAAGGGCTTTTGACTTCTATTCAAGTCTGAAGGTAAAGCCTGGTGCCTGTATTTGACTTACGCACCATTGCAGTCAACCTTAACTTTTAACTTTGCCCTGGTCAAGCACTACCAGATGACCGCAGTTGGTGCTTAATGCTTTTTGCCACTTATTTGATCCTTAGCCTTTACAAATTCGGAACTCAAATTTTACTTGTTGGATTTTTGTATTTTTGATGTCCCCTTGTGTGGTGTTATCACTTTATTACTGTTTCAGTGCTGCATGAATACTTTACACATGCCTTTAAGTTAAGCCTCACTACTTTTTTGCCAGGCTGCCAGAAAATTAAGGCACAGATATATTTTGTGACTTTTTTGGTTCTACCAGGCAAGCTTTTGATTATTCTCTGAAAAGGGTTCTCATCCCCTCCATCAATTAATCCAATTTCTTATAGGGAACAACTAGAAAAATAATTAAACCACCAATTGTAATAGTTATTATAAATTTAATTGTTAATAAAAATCCATTTTGATAAATATTAAGGAAAAGTAACTTTTAGACAGTTACCCCTTATCTGCCCAAGCTTTCAGGAGGGTAATTTAAATTATTTCTCCGGCTACTCCCAGCTTGGTTGAGGTGTGAAACAGGTGTGACATTCCTTCTAGGAGCACTGAAAAAACTGACCTGAATGTGCAGAGATGACTCCTCTCACCGCAAAATACAGGGTGGGAGCAGGGTCAAATATTGCTTAAACATTCTCTCCCTAGCACGTGTAAATGTTTTGCTACATTGAATGGGAGCAAACAGGAATCCAGGGCAATTCTTGTGTATCCCTCTTTCTGGTCCCTGCATTTGCTCTACCAGATGTCTGTTTATGGGTTTGTTGTGATTAGAGGGCAAGCTTCAAAATGGAATTTAATGTCAGATGTGGGAGGACACTAAGATAAACATAGTATACACCTGACTCTCCCTCACCCTAGACCTCAAGATTAGGGTTGCATCCTTGATTTGCTCAGTCATTTTATATTTTGAGCCTGTTAACCGTACACCAAACAGGATGCACTGAAAAGGTAGGCAGGTAAGGGCTTGGGCACCTTTACTTCATTGGTCAGAGAGGAATTAGACATGTCTAGTGAATCATACAAAGCTAGAGCTTCATGCAACCCTCCTGGAGACACTGTTGGACTTGCAAAAGGAAACCGATGGACTGAAACTGCTGTGTCCACTTTCACTTGAAATCCAAGAAAGATTTTCAAGGATAATCCGGCAAATTCTCTAGATGGTTCCATAAACATAAAAAAGCTGAATAGGACATTCTTGTGAAGAATCCCAACTGACCAATGGCAACCTGGACTAGGCTATTGCCCAGAGCCTGACAACTTTGGAGTCCGTACACACTTCCCTTCAGACCCTGGGGTCTTGGAAGTGTACTCCTGTGGTTGTTTGACAACCAGAGCATGCAAACTACATTCAGTTCATAAGTGATGTTAATGCCAAGGCCTTTCATAGCCCCAAGATAATGTACACATGTTTAAGAAATACTATATGGTTCTTTATCACGACAATGTTTATGATCAACACATACCCAAAATTCCCTTAATCAAATAAATGTACTTATGATATATGAATTACAGAATGACACTAAAATGGAAATGTTTTAAATTGAAGCAAGATTAATTATACCACATATGGCACTGGGCAACAAGCCCGTGGCCCTGACAGCATTCCTGTTGAAGTTTGTATTTAAGAATGCTCAATGAAATTAAGACCATAACCATGTTCTTCCTTCATGGGCAAAAGCCAAATCTTACGGACCCATTTTGCAAGGTAATCTAGATTCAAACAAATTTTCTAAAATATTAGCACCAGGAAGAACCATAGTTAATCATCAATTGATGTTAAGGCACAACACAACTTCAAATGTGGTAAATATACTACATACAAACCTAGCAGTTTCATTAATAGATTGAGCTGCAACTTTTCAGGATCTGTTCTCTATCATGTTGCTAGATGGTGAAAAGGCATTTAATAGAGTCTTATTGGATCTTCTCTAGGATGGTGTTCAAACTCTTAAAAAAAACCTCAAGTTTCATTAAATAGACTCAGACTTTATACCAATCACCTAAAGCTTGAGAATGTATTTAGGGCAATCTTCCAGCCTCCATTTACATCTTCTGATATACACGACAAATGTGTACTCTCTGCCCTACTTTATAGGCACTATACATGGAACCATATGTAAGACAACTGAAATGGAATCTTGTATCAATCCACATAAAACATAATAGAACAAATGGTGAATTATTTGGTAAAATGTCATGATATCATTTCAACACTGCAAGACCCAAAATTGTTCTAGCGGGGGTCGGAAGGGTAGAAGGGGGGTTATGATTCTTCAAAAATAGAACTAAGCTTCAAATACAACTATTTAGATTTGCTACAATCTATTAATACACAATTATAAAGATTGACAACTTCACTAATATCACCAGTCAATTGGATTAACCAAATCAAACAGAACATGATTTCAAAACTTAGTATCCATTCCATATGCACTTCATATTAATATTCTGACAAACTATTTCAAACATCTGGATCTGTCAATTTTTAGGTTCATCAAGCACAGCAAGATTGCCCACAGATTCCTCAAATTCAGAATGGAGATTATATTACTGGGCCAGCATGGTTAAACATCCACAATCTTTGAATCTAACCAATGCATATTCTGGGTATTTGATTACAAGTGTATTAAATTCTGAAGAACCTACTTACCAAGAAATTTGGTAATGCAAAATTCTTGAAAAAGGCCAAACTCAAGGTTGTTTATACCCTTGACAAAATCTAGCTTGAAATTAAACAGTACCTTCAAATCTCAGACTTTTCATCAAATGCATCTCTAATGAATAATGAATCATGCTGAAAGTCCCAATATTTTTAAGAATCACAATTTTCAGAATTGGTATGAAACAGGGATTGCAAAGTTAGGAGATCTATTTAAGGAACAGAGCCTGAAATCCTACTCTAATTTACATAATGAATATCACTTGCTGCTTAACATTGTTTTAAAATATTTACAAATCAGATGTATTTTTGTTTTGGTTTAGGAATCAGTCAGTCAGCTCCATTTATTCACCAAAGTTTTTCCAGATTAGTAATTGGTGACATCCCAAAATCTATACCTGATTTATCTACCAGTGTGATGGAATCCATGCCTGGTGAGCTGTCACAATGGGCAGAAAAGTGGTCCAATTGGCTATGTATGATGATCCCAGAAGAGCACATTTCAAATATATTGGCCGAACATTATAAGATCATTGATCCAAATAGAATGAAAACTGAGACATATTGACTAACATATGATTTTTGTATAACCCTAGCCTGAATAATCAAATGGTATGGTCAAATTAAATAATGCCCAAGATGTCCTTCTCAAGCAGCCAATCCTATGCATATGTTTGTTGCCTGTCTAATGTTGAAAAACTTGTGGATAACCATCCCCTCAGCATTAAGTAACATATTGTTAGCTGAACTAAAATCTAAACAAGACTATTTTATTTGGCACTGGTACAGGCATATTCATGTTTTATTCTCTTGCAATTGCCAGACTATTGATAGCAAAAAAATGGGAAGATAAAAGGCAACCCTCTTTGACTGATTGGCAGAAGACATTCAATGAATTATCTGAAATGAAACATCAAATAGTCCTAATATAAACTCTTCAACCTGATACCCTAGGGTGGTAGTCCCCGATATGTGTTGACTTCACGCTGCCTGTTTCGTTTAATTTGTTTTTGTAGCTTTAGGACTCTGTGCACTATACCACTGCTAACCAGTGCTAAAGTGAATGGGATCTCTCCCTAACACATGGTACAATTGGCTTACAACTCATTGGCACATTTAATTTATTAAAGTCCCTAGTATGTGGTACTACATGTATCCAGGGCCTGTAAATTAAATGCTAAAAGTTGCCTGCAGCACTCATTGTGCTACCTATTAATGTAGTTCTTTAAAACATGCCTTGGGCCTGCCACTGCAGCCAGTAGTACAGTTTTTAAAGCCATTTTGACCTGGAAAGAAAAGGACATAGCACCTTTTTTGTAAATATCCTGAAGGAAGAAAATACCAGCTGATTTCCATAATTTCACAAATGTGATACTACGATTAAACTTCAGTATAGGATTGTGCCAAAGAGAAATCATAGCAGAATCTGAAATACGTGACAAAAAGAAGCATCAAAGTCAGTAACAATCAATTTAGTAAATGCTATGAATGGGAGGATTTAAAACATTTATTTGAATTGGACATAGACAAAAGTGAAGGAAGAGCAAATGGCGAAACTAAATTCCGTTCTATCAGTAACCATTTAGGGGAATATCTAGGGTCCATACAAGTAAACCAAAGTGAATCTTGTTTTAAGAGAAACGCTTTATGATATTTTTAAAAATTAGGCAGGCCAAATCCTCCATTAAGTTTGGAAAGTTTAAGTTTGGTATGACAAACACAAGGTGGTTTATGATTCTGAACAACTTTGGAAATAAGCTTATCAATTTTTTTATGAAATAAGAGAGGTAACTGTAAGGGGATCATAGATAAAGCTTAAACATATATTGGGGCTAGTACCATTTTGACGGTTTCATGTTTCCCCCACCAAGATAAATGTAGTGGGGACCACTGGTGAATTTTGTCTGTGATCTTTGTAATTAAAATATCACAATTGAGAGTAATGGAATGTTTTAAGGAATGTGAAAAGAGTATACCTAAATAATTAAATTTCTCTGTTTGCCAAATAATATCAGTACTATCCAGTATTGAAGGGATGCAATGGACATTGGGGGAAAGAATTCTGTTTTATGGGTAGTCAAGGTATAACCAGAAACAATAGAGTATTCACGTATAACATTTAAAACTGCAGGTATAGATGTGGCTAGATCACTAAGGTATAGTAGGACATCATCCGCATAAGCTGGCGTTTTAAGGTCAACTTTACTTAACTCTATTCCTGCAATATAAATGGAATTCTGAAGGGAGAAAAGGTTCAATTGCTAAGAAAAACAGAAGAGGTGACAATGGACAACCTTGTCCGTTTACTCTATAGAGAGAAAAGGGGTTTGAAAATTGACCATTACTAAAAAGACAAGCAGAAGGGAAGTCATATAATGTTGAAACCATTTTTATAAAATTATTACCAAAATTAAAAGAAGATAGCATTTAAAAAATAAATTGCCAATGAACTTTATCCAATGCTTTCTCCGCATCTAGAGCAAGAAGGCCGACGGGAGAAGTAAAGGTAGAAGTTTTATCAATAACATGAAAGAGGAGCTGTGTGTTATTGACAGAGAATCTTTTTGACATAAAACCAGATTGATCTATGTGAATAAGGGACGAAAAAATACGAGATAACCTAGTAGCTAGGATGTTTGCAATAATGTTACAATCCTTATTTATTAGGGAGATTGGCCGATATTTTGAAACCTTAGTGTGATTTTTATCTGGTTTAGGCAAAACTATAACTAAAGCTTCCGTAAAGGAACCTCCGAGTATGCCAGATTGGGTGAATGTAGTGAATAAATTATGTAAATGAGTGCTGAGAATATCAGCAAAAGTTTTATAAATTCTGCAGGAATGCCATCAGGACCAGGGGACTTTTGTGGTTTGAGCGATTGAATAGCAATTAAATGTTCCTCTGTAGTGATAGGGCATCTAATTTGGCTTTCTCAGACTGGGAATGTTGCGGTAAATCAGCAGAAGTTAAAAAATTGTCAATAACTTGAGGAGTCGACACAACAATGGTACCATTATTTTTGTGTATAGCATTAATTTGATTTCTATCTTTTTTGATGTGAAGATAGTTAGCTAAAAGATTCCCTGACTTGTTTTCATTAAAAGCTAATTTTGCTTTCTGTTTAGCAATTTGAATTCCGGCTCTTTTGCTTATCGTTAAATTATATTCATATCTGAGTTTTTGCAACGTGGTTTTAATACCAAAATTTGGGGAAGATATAAATAATCGTTCAAATTTTGCAATCTGTTTTTCTAAATGTAATAATTTGGTGTTAAATGTCTTATTTTCATAGGCCATTATAGAAATAACCACCCCTCTTAAAAGCATCCCATTTTGTAACAGGGAAGGTAACACCATCAGGATTATGTGAGACACTCTTGAATAGCTGTTAAAATTGTGTCTTTATGAACATCTTGAAGGACAACATGTGCATTCATGTACCAACAAGAATGAGAGACTCAAAAATTATTAACTTGTAAATAAAGTGAAATTACTGCGTAGTCTGAAATTTCATTGTTTCCAATGGAAGGTTGAGTTATAGACTTCACTAAATCTCTAGATACCAACAGATAACCTAAGCATAGTGAGAGTTATGAGGATTAGATAAAATGGGGAATTCTTTCTGAGTGGGGAAATGTAGTCTGCAGTTGTCAACAAGCTTAGTGTTTTTAAATAAAGTTTTGAGGGAGTGAAAAGCTTTGGGGGCTGTAAATTTGGTCAAGGATAGTCTTTCTAAAAAGGGGTCACTAATCATATTAAAATCACCACCCACAATCAAGGAAACTTTCCCAAGTTGCAGAATGTCATGCGAGACTAGAAATTAGGGTAATCCGATGTTGGTCCCTAAATATTAATTAAATGTAAAATCGTATTACCAAGTTTCACTTTAACCAAGAGAAATCTGCCCTCAGAATCAGATTGTTTATCTAAAATTTTCAATTGAAGATTATTTGAAAAAGGAATAGCCACACCATTCTTTTTACCTAATGCTGGGGAGGAGATAATCTGACCAACCCATTTCCTTTGCATGTATGCTAAAATGTTGTCATCAACATGTGTTTCTGGTAATTAACAAATATCAGCTTTTTACCTATACAGATAATCTAAAATTTTCAAACGTTTGACTGGATGTCTTAAACCCTTAACATTCAAGGAAACAATTGTAATTTTTTGAGTAATATTCATATACTAACAGATGAAATAAAGAGGAAAGATAGAGAAAAGAGTGAAGAGATATATAAGATTTGAAAGAAGCAGTAGAAGAGACCAAAGAAGTAGCTGTAGAAACAGAGAAAATATAAAACAAAGAATATATGTATTTACAAAACAGTGAAGAACATACATAGATATTAATGAGACAAGCGTGCATATAAGAAGAGAGAAGAGAGAAGAGAGAGGTACACCCATACTTAATAGAATATCAAATATAGTAACAGGAATAGTAAAGACCTAAAATACATGTTGCATATGCACTCCCATTTAAGCAATTAAGATAGTAAGCTATAATACAGTCTAAACATGTTCAAATTGAAGAATCATGTGTATCCATGGAGAGAGGAAAGTGGTTATCAAGAAAAGCTTGAAGGTCTTCCGGATGGTGAAAGGATTTGGAAATGTTGTTTTCAGTCATGGTCTCCAAGCTGCATAATCTCGTTGTATGGCAACGATCTCCTTAGCAAAATCTTGATGAATGAAGATTTTAGTGCCATTAACCAAAAGAGATGGAATTTCCTGAGCTACTTTCCTGATAAGGATGATATGGTGATGGTGAAGAACCTTAAAATGGCTTGACAAGGTTTAGTTTGGCCTGGTTTACAGTGTGCTTTATCAATCTCAAAGGTTTCTGAAAACTTCATGTTTAATAAATTAGGCAATAGGTTCTCAAGGTAGCGTCTGCAGTCATTCCCTTCTATATCTTCAGGCAAATTAAAAATGCACATGTTATATTGCCTATTTCTATTTTCTAACTCAAGCAATCTAGTACTGATGGAAGGAATTTTTGTAACAAGCGACATTAGCTTATCTGTTTTCGTTATAATGTCATTTAATTTAATCTCATTATCCGCAACCTTCATTGAAAGACCAGCCGTATCTTTTTGTATATTTTTAATTTCCATGGCAATACTATCTGTATTTGATCTGACAGCCTGCAATTCCTCCAAAATAGTAATAAGGGAGGGTGACAATGTATCTACAACTTTTGATTTAACAGGTGGAGGAGAAACTTTCTGTTTACGTTTATGTGTTGGCGAAGTTGAAGCTTTGCTTCCCATAAGCTACAAAATCGAATAAATATAGGCAAAATGGTAAATGACAAATAGAAATGGAGATAAATATGCCAAACCAGTGCATCAGCTACAACCAGCAGTGGGGTATACCAAGGTCAAAGCCGTGCCCTTTCCAGATACAGAACTCCGCCTCCCTGACAGGAACCCCGGAGCCCAGCTGAGGGATGCCTCGGTGAAGGAGAGCTGGGAGCTAAAGGAGTCCAGAAGTCGTTGGTGCTACCAAACACCTGCAGAAAGCACTTCCTTATAAGCAGATACGTGTCCACAACAACAGGAATTAAATTCTTCCTGCGAATTTGTCTTATAAAACCTTGTCATTAGGATGGGTGTCCCGGAGAGTCAGTGGCGAGCTGCCATCTTGAATCATGTGCTCGCGCGTCTCCAGGATTTTCTTATTCTAACCGTTGGGTGCATGAAGCCTGTGTGCAAGTAGCTGAAATTCTGACAGTTTGGATTCTTCGCGTCCACAAATGGGCCTGTTTGTGGTAAGACTCTGCCGCCCGTGACCACTGCAAATGCAAAGCTACGGTGAACCTGACTCTTCACACTTCAGCGACCGTCGACAATGACTGGAATGTCAGGTCTGCACTTCAAGCTACAACATATTACTGATAGTTTGAACAAAATTGACTGACTTGCTGCTTGCTAGAAAGCTAGAATTTTAGAAGACCTTAACAACATTCTTATATCCACATAGTCCCTGCAACCACCACATGTGACAGTATGTACTTATCTAATCCAGAAGTGGCAAGACTAGTGATTGCACATGTAAATATGTCTGCTTTATTAGCTTTTTGGTGGGAAGTTGTAAGGCTATTAACAATAGTTTGGTTGTTTTATATGTGATATGTTTAAAAACAAAAAGATATGGAAATAAACAAAATGAAGAAGACTATATGACAGAATTAGGCTTAACTAATAATAAGACGGAACGCATGTTTACTTAGATGAAACACATTCTACCTTATGAGCTCTCAAGTATGTAAAATAAAAATCTGATGTGTGGCCAATCTTCCATTTGATGTCATAGGTCTGCATCTTGTTAACCCATTGATCTTGCATAGCATCTTGAAGCCAAAGTGTAACATGCATTACCTCCTTGCCAATCTTCCTCACCACAGTAGTAATTAGATGAGCAATAGTTCCTTATTCAGAACCTAACAAGCTAAAAAATGCTCCATTTGTTCCCATCCCTCCCCAAGATGGTCAATTTCTTCTTCCCCAAATCATTATACAGAAAGAAGGTCCCATACTTTCCTCCTCCTGTTTTTTTAGTTTCTGCTAAATGACCTTCAAACAAGTAGCAGGTAAGTGTGGATTCAATGTTTTTAACTATCGGTTGAGGTCTGGCTTTAGCAGACGCAGAAATCCTTTGTTGAAGTTGTTTCTACTTCAGTGGACTCATTTTTATGTAATGCAGAGCTAGCGCATGTCAAGGCCCTGCTATAGCAGGCCCAGAGAATGTAAAATAGATCCCGCTTTAGTGGGAAATTATAATGCGCTGACAATCTTGCTGATAGAAGAAAAATTCCCCAAGCTTACAAGAGTGCTGAGGGCAGGAAATGCCTCAGGTAAAGCGCTGCGCTCTGTCTGCAGGTTGCCATTTCAGCATCAAGGGTGCACATGCTGTAGAATTCTTCTGTAATTGCTAGGCAATGGGGTCAAATCTGATTTCTCATCGTCCTCATTGCCGGGCAATAACACGAAGTGGACAGTGACACTGAATCTTGCTTCATTTGGGATTTTTTGGCAGAGAAGCATGGAAGATCAGGAAAGGCCAGTAAAAGATCCCCAATATTGAGCAGTGGCAAAGGGAGTCTGCTGTTGCACCTTCTCCGGCAGTGATTCAGCAGATAATTCAAGCAGCTGCGTCTGCTGCCTACAAAGAAAAAGAAGCTGCTTCTTCTCCTAAGAAAGAAAGAAAGTGGAGCCCTCTACTAGTGAGGAGTTTGAGGGAGTGGAAGAAGAGATTAGGTGAAGATGTGTACTGGGCAAGTTGAAGGAGGCCTCAAAGCATGTAAAGGATAATATATATTCTCAGAAACCTATGTTGCAGAGGAAAACAATTATTTATTTTTGCAATAACAAAAAAGGAACCAGAATCTCTGCCTCCACATGCATATATAAAGAGTGTAGTGGAGAATAAGTAGAAAGAGAGTGATAAGACTGCTTGTCACAGATATTTGACAAAGAAGTACCCCATTGCAAAGTAATGCCCCAGTCAGTAAAGGTGGACTCTTTGATGGCAGGTCTGGCATCACAGGGAACTATCATGTCAGAAGATAATTTCCCTTTGGATCTTGCTGTTAAAAGAGTGGACAAAGCACTGAAGTGCATATTTACAGCACCTAATTTTGTCATCGGAGTTTCCACCTATGTTTTAAATGGTACTCAGTCACTGGTAAAAGATTTTCAGGCTTTACCAGAATTGATTGAGCACGGTGCAGACATTACCCCAATGCTTGCTGTGATGAACAGCAGGTAAGGATGGTATCAGATATATTTAACAATACATTAAATGCAGGAGCTTTAAGTGCAGGTTCTTCTAACCAAGCAAGGAGGCATCTTTGTTTGACAACCTGGAAAGCAGATGCCACAGAAAGATCTCTGCTCATGCAGATCCCCTTTTCAGGAATAAAGTTATTTGGAGCTCTGCTCGAGGGATGAATAAGGAGTCTACTGAGTAAAGAAATGTTCTAGTTCCAACAAAAGCTTCAAAGTAAATATTGTTTGTGAATAAGAGGGCTTTCAGACCATCATTTGGGGACAAGTTGAATCATCCCTTTTGAGGAAAGAAACACAGCTGGGAGGGGTTCCTTCCTCAGACAAGTCCCAGTCCCATCAACCTGATGTCAGGTCCTAGACACAGTCAAAGTCCAGACTATCTAACCAACAAAGACATTCAGGGAGGGGTCAGATAACACATTATCTGGACTCCCAGAAAACGTCAATTTCTGACAAATGGGTCATGAATATATTAGAGGAAGGGTACAGGATTGTTATTTGACTCGACTCCTCCAGAATGTTTTTGACTAACTCCACTGCTGACGAGTCTGATAAAGAGAAAAGCTCTTCTGCAAGGTATTTAAGACCTGCTTTAAAAAAATGCCATAATTTAAGCATCCCAACAAGTAATGCGTCAAGGAATCTATTGAATTCTATGTTTAGTATGTAAGGCCTCAGGGGAATTCAGTCCGTTGTTGGATGTAAAATTCAAAATGCTGTCACTGCCGGAGAGTCTTCCTTTTTCAAACAAGGGGGTGGTGTCTCTCTACTTACAGTCCTCATTACCAGTTCCAAGTACATCTTTGGGCTTTCTTCTACACCCAGAGTACTTACTAAGTTGTAAGCACCTTTGGTAAGAGACATTCATAAGAGAAGAATTCAAGTATTTCCTTCTCCCATCTTCCTCTTTTAATGACATTCTACAAATGCAGGAGGTGTGCAAGATTATTCAGGATCATGGACTTCTGCTAAACACCAAGAAGTGATGCTTGACACCAATGCAAGGCCTAGAATTTGTAGGGGGTTCATTTAAACACAAATGTTGTGCTGTGATTAAACTTGACTTTTTTACATACGATTCCTTATGAATCTAGTAGGTCAAGGGAGGTGGTTTTGCAAATTTTCTTTCCTAATCCTCAATCAGAGGAGGACGCTTCTAGATGTAGAGAGGGCTGTTCTACTCTACCTAGAGAAGATGGAGGCTTTCTGAAAGGTGTATAGCTTATTTGTTACTTTTGGTCCATTATTGAGTGTACTTAAGCCATTCAATTCTACTTTGAGCAGACGGATTTAGCAAACTATTCTGCTGGACTATGAATCTCAAAATGTGAAGATGGACAGCCATGTTCAGGGAAGGCTAACAAATAACATTTCTACCTTATGTGTATCTTTTAAGGGGGTTTCTAAAGAAGAAATATCAAATGCAGCCATGTGGTCATCACCTCACACATTTCTGTATCACTATAGGCAGTTGGGGGGCAATATTTCCAAGGAGTTTGCTTTAGCTGTATTGAATGCAAATATTAACCTGTGATATGTGAGTTTAATAGATGATACAGTGAAATCATTCAGATTGTTAAAGAGGAAAGTTTTTTTACAGCTTGTCATGTACACATTGTTTGTTTACATTTGCATATTGATTTAAGTTTTAAGTTTATTCGCTGCAGATTTAAGTGGACTCCATAGTACCGATGTAGTTCCATTCTGCAGAAGAGATTGAAGCTGTACCAAGACACTGACCGCCCCTATCTTATCCAAGCTTTTAGCTAGGACATTGTAGGAAACTGTCAGAGGCTGTGGCGAGATCTCACAGTAGCAGATTTTCCTTCATCATCTCACCCGTTGCAGCAGTAAGCAGAGCGCTCTGATACCTCAGGATCTAGTTTGCGTCATATAACTATTAACATATAACTAATCTTTTTATACCCTAGAGAAATCATGGCTATCTCCTTTGTTTGAGCCACTTTTGGGATGCAATTTATGTTCTCGCTAGATGTTTCCTCTTATTAGTTTTCCTCTGAAGAAGAGCCGTTTAGGCTCGAAATGCATCGGGCAACCAGTTATATGTATTGAATTACATGATCTTTAATCAAAATCAACACAATGAACATTTTTTGGACATCCAATGAATAAAATTGAGATGAATCTACGACAAAATATTGTTCAAATTTTTTTCTGAACTTTATAAAACTCTCATGTACAAAAGTTGAGAACTACTAAAATATCTGATATCAGAAAGCAACAGTGCGTGGAGGTTGGGTCCCATAGACCCTAAAATTGATGAATAGATTGGCATTCTTGGACTGTTGCATGCCTCCTCTACAGCACGCATAATACAAACGGATTCAAGATAAAAAAAGATTAAACGTCGAATTGTTCTTAAACTAAGTGAGTGCCTCTCCCACCAATATTGTTGAGGGACAGGAGGAAGACAGGAACTTCCTTTTTTGGATATTGATGTAGGGGAAGACAAAATTGACCATCATGGTGAGGGATGGAAACAACTAGAGACATTTTTTGCTTGTAAGGTTCTGTACAAGGAATTATTGCTCATCTAGTTATGACAGAGGCAAGAAATGTTTGGACTTGAAATAATGAAGATTACTGGTAAGAAGTCGGGCATGTTCAGTATCTTACACTCTGTTCTTCTCTTCGGCCACATTATTTTCAATAATTTTGCCTAAAATGAACCTGCTACAATGCGGATAATGTTGGCATGTGTTATCAATCAATACTATTTTCCAGCAACCTGGGGTATTGCCAGTGCTTTAAATAGACTGTGTAAGAAATTGGGTTTGTGGTTGGTCGAAATATGCACCCTGTCCAAGCAGGAATGACAATCCTAGTCAGGGTAAGTCACAACATATCCTAAATTATCCTGTGCTCACCCTCTGGTAGCTTGGCACAGAGCAGTCAGGCTTAATTTGAGACCCAATATGTAAAGTATTTGTGTAACACTTCAAAAAGCAACACATCGAAAACACCACAAAAAGACTACACATAAGGTTAGAAATATTAAAAATAATGTTTTAAAAAAAACAAGACCAAGACAACACAAATGCAAAAAGTAGAACTTGAGATATGAATTTTAAAACATTAACTGTAAAACAGCATTTAGAAGCAATACGCAACTATTTGGGATATCTGGTTGCGTTGGACTGGGCAAAGTCAACATTTCAGGCTGACCTCAACGGAGAGCAGGTTGTATACAGGGACCCACTTGGGCCTGCTGAACAAAAGTACCTGAACCAGACTGCGGCATCGGCGACAAAGATGCGAGATGCAGCAGAATCAATGGGTCTGTGTCGAGCCACGCAGTGAACGAGATACGTCAATTTCCTCCACGCAATGGCGGTGATGTGTTGGTTCTGAGTAGGATGTGTTGGTTCCAAATGCAATGTGCTGCTACTGCTCCTGCGGTACAAAAGGGGGTGGTGATGGACTGAGCATCAGAACCAATCAAACACTCACACCCAGTCAACAGATCTGGGTTTGATCCATCACCGTCCTTTAGCCCACTCTGCCACTCCAGTTCAGACATGGCCATATGCAAATCAGTCTGACCCTGTGCCTTATGGGAACAGTCCAGCCAGAACTGCCACGCCATGTCTTCCCTGGACCAGAAACAAGCTTCCTAGGACCGTTTTCTAGCATTTCAGCCGTCTTCAGACAGGCTTGCTTGAATCCAGTGGCAAAGTGAGCAAGGGACTCACGTCTGAGCATACCCTGCCAACTTGTGGCGAACAAAGCGGTACAAAAGGGGGTGGTGATGGACTGAGCAGCAGAACCAATCAAACACTCACACCCAGTCAACAGATCTGGGTTTGATCCATCACCGTTCTTTAGCCCACTCTGCCACCCCAGTTCAGACATGGCCATATGCAAATCAGTCTGACCCTGTGCCTCATGGGAACAGTCCAGCCCGAACTGCCAAGCCATGTCTTCCCTGGATCGGAAACAAGCTTCCTAGGACCGGTTTCTGGCATTTCAGCCTTCTTCAGCCAGGCTTGCTTGAACCCAGTGGCAAAGTAAGCAAGGGACTCAGGTCTGAGCATACCCTGCCAACTTGTGGCGAACAAAGCGGTACAAAAGGGGGTGATGATGGACTGAGCATCAGAACCAATCAAACACTCACACCCAGTCAACAGATCTGGGTTTGATCCATCACCGTTCTTTAGCCCACTCTGCCACCCCAGTTCAGACATGGCCATATGCAAATCAGTCTGACCCTGTGCCTCATGGGAACAGTCCAGCCCGAACTGCCAAGCCATGTCTTCCCTGGACCGGAAACAAGGTTCCTAGGACCGGTTTCTGGCATTTCAGCCGTCTTCAGCCAGGCTTGCTTGAATCCAGTGGCAAAGTGAGCAAGGGACTCACGTCTGAGCATACCCTGCCAACTTGTGGCGAACAAAGCGGTACAAAAGGGGGTGGTGATGGACTGAACATCAGAACCAATCAAACACTCACACCCAGTCAACAGATCTGGGTTTGATCCATCACCGTTCTTTAGCCCACTCTGCCACCCCAGTTCAGACATGGCCATATGCAAATCAGTCTGACCCTGTGCCTCATGGGAACAGTCCAGCCCGAACTGCCAAGCCATGTCTTCCCTGGACCGGAAACAAGCTTCCTAGGACCGGTTTCTAGCATTTCAGCCGTCTTCAGCCAGGCTTGCTTGAATCCAGTGGCAAAGTGAGCAAGGGACTCACGTCTGAGCATACCCTGACAACTTGTGGCGAACAAAGTGGTACAAAAGGGGGTGGTGATGGACTGAGCATCAGAACCAATCAAACACTCACCCCCAGTCAACAGATCTGGGTTTGATCCATCACCGTTCTTTAGCCCACTCTGCCACCCCAGTTCAGACATGGCCATATGCAAATCAGTCTGACCCTGTGCCTCATGGGAACAGTCCAGCCCGAACTGCCAAGCTGAGGCTTGCTTGAATCCAGATCAGTTGACTGGGGGTGAGTGTTTGATTAGCTCAAACACTCTGTCCATCATCCCCTTTGGTATTGCGTTGTTCGCCCTAAGTTGGCAGGGTATGCCCAGACGTGGGTCCCTTGCTCACTTTGCCAATGGATTCAAGATAGTCTAGCTAAGGAGGGTTATCAACCCGAAACCGGTCCCAGGATGCTTGTTTCCAGTCCAGGGAAGACATGGCTTGGCAGTTCGGGCTAGACTGTTCCCATGAGGCACAGGGTCAGACTAATTTGCATATGGTCATGTCTGAACTGGGGTGGTGGAGTGAACTAAAGAATGATGATGGCTTAAACCCAGATCAGTTGACTGGGGGTGAGTGTTTGATTAGCTCAAACACTCCGTCCATCATCCCCTTTGGTATTGCTTTGTTCGCCCTAAGTTGGCAGGGTATGCCCAGACGTGGGTCCCTTGCTCACTTTGCCACTGGATTCAAGATAGTCTGGCTGAGGAGGGTTATGAACCCGAAACCGGTCCCAGGATGCTTGTTTCCAGTCAAGGGAAGACATGGCTTGGCAGTTCGGGCTGGACTGTTCCCATGAGGCACAGGGTCAGACTGATTTGCTGTCTGAACTGGGGTAGTGGAGTGAACTAAAGAATGATGATGGATTAAACCCAGATCAGTTGACTGCGGGTGAGTGTTTGATTAGCTCAAACACTCCGTCCATCATCCCCTTTGATATTGCTACTGCTCCTGCAGCAGAGGATGCATTGCTTCAGAGGGCTATGTGCTGGTTTCCGAAGGCGATGTGTGGGGTCTGCTCCATGCAATGTTGAGGATGTGCCGGTTCCGATCCATGCAAAGGCGAAGATGTGCCGGTTCTAAGCCACGTAAAGGCAAACAATGCACCAGTTGTGATGAGGCTGCTTTGGTTGACTTGAAAAAGCTCCTTTGGCCTCACTTCCAAATGCCCAGGACTGAGGTGGCACCACTTGTTAGGGGAGACTCACAGATGGCAGAGTCCAGGTGCAGTTGCAGGTGAGATGGAAGTCTTTTATGTCTCTGAGACTTTAAATGAGGAGGCAAGCCATCAAGTCCTTGGAGTCACTCTGGGTTCAAGTAATGCAGGCCCACTCCTTCTCAACCAGGCAGCAGGGCAGCACAGCAAGGCAGGAGTCCAGCAGCACAGCAATTCTTCTTACCGGCAAAGTGGTCACAGCTCCAGAAGTGTACTGAAATCATGGTGTTAGAGGTCCAGTACCTTTACCCAGTTGTGCCTTTGTAGTGGGGGAGAAGTCAGAGAAGGGTTTGAAGTCCACAGAGGTCCTCCCTTCCTGCCCTGGTTACAGACTTACTGCACGGGGCATGCAGCCCTTTGTGTGGGAACAGGACACAGTCAATTCATGTGTAAGTGCAAGGATGTTCCCAGCTCCTCCCTCCCTTCCTGACCAGGATGGCCCATCAGGATGTAGATGGCCCCTCAGTCACACCTAAGCTCCCTTTGTGTGTGGGTCTCTAGAACGAATGCATAAAGCCCAGCTGTCACCTACCCCAGATGTGTTTTCAGAGACAGGCAGCAGGCACAGAATGGCTAAAGTAAGAAAATGTCAACTTTCTAAAAGTTTCATATTTAGACCTGCAATTTAAAATCCAACTGAACCATCAGTTGTGATTTTACATTGTGAGTCCAGAGACACCAAACTTGAAAAGTATATCTCTTCACAATTGGGAATTATATTTAAAGGAGGGGATAAGGTAATCCCAATGTTATCAAGTGGGATAGATAGGCCATGGATTTGTGAAACACGAATTTGGGAGTTGTTTTACTACCAAAGCATGTAAAACATAAAAGTACACACCCAGCCTTTTAAATATTTGCACCATGCCCTCTGGGTTACCCAGGGCCTACATTTGGGGTAACTTACATGTATTAAAAGGAAGGTTTTGGGCTGGCAAGAGGTTTAGCTTGCCAGGTTGAAATGGCATTGTAAACTGCGCAGACAGGCCCTGCAATGACAGTCCTAAGCCTTAGTTAGAGGACTACTTAATTGGGTGGCACAATGAGTGTTGCAGGCCTACTAGTAACATTTAATTACAGGCCTTGGGCACATGTAGTCCACTTTACTTAGGACTTATAAGTAAATTAAATTAGCCAATTGAGGATGAGCCAATGTTGCCATATTTAGGGGATAGAGAACAAGCACTTTAGCACTGGTTAGCAGTGGTAAAGATCACAGCGTCCTAAAGCCAGCAAACACTAGGTTAGAAACATGAATGGAGGCAGACAAAGAGTTGGGGGAAGACCACCCTAAGGCTGTCAAGTCTAACAGAGAGATATTGTCCGGTACTGAGTACCCACACTTCGTTAATATGAAACGAAGAGTATCTGCACTTCTCAGTACTACTACAATGCATTTAATGGGAGAGTACTAGCCGTTTTCATAAGCATACAGGTACTCTGGATCGAGACTACAGGACTTTTTTTTTTTTCATTGATAGCACTGGGTATTGCAACGCTTGTCAATCATGATTCGGTGGTCCAAACACAGAGGTCAGTGTCCCTCTTCAATTGTCACTATAGTCATGTGTGCCCTGATTTCACTAAAGACGCTAGATTAGGCTCAGGATAGTCACAAGGCTCCGATAATTTGCTAGGATCTAAAACCTTTATCAAACGAGACAAAGATCAGTTTGAAAGAAAGAACGGTAACACTTGTATTCACCACTGAGCTGTGGGGTAATCAGCCATATGGTCTGAAGGTTCTTGGCAGCCCGTCACAGGGCACTGTTTTGACAGATGGTTTATTGACAAGTTTACTGTGGAGTGAAGGCAAGTCTCCTTGCCAGGAAAATTACTGCTCGTCCCCACCATCTGGTCTTCACCTCTAGGTGAGGTTAGGTGTACTTGGTTTCATCTCGTGCCTTTCATCTCCCTGTGCTTAGAGAGAAGTCACCTGTCACGACTTTGTCTTTAACTGTGCTTCATCTGAAAAAACTCAGGGGCAGATTTACAAGCCCCCTGCGCCACTTTTGTGTCACTTTTCCCATGTTAAAAGTGACGTAAGAGTGGCGCAAGGGGCTTGTAAATCTGCCCCTCAGAGTAAAGGACAAACGTAAACACATTTGAAAAACAAAAACGCACAGCTATCAATTTACATCAATAATCATCGATTTAAGTCCACAGCGGAGTGAAGGCAGTATCTGTCAAATCAGTATGTAATGCATTTTTAAGGAATTTAAGAATTAGGAGCAGTAGTGCGGAGCTCGCAAAAAGCAAATCTAATCCAAGCAAGGACAAATCTATTAAAATATATTTAAAAAAATTTGAGTAGCACATATGTTTGCAGCCACGTGTTCACAAATGGGCTGGCCATCTGTATGATGATGGTGATCGGAGCTACGGACTTCATCAGGAATATAAGTGATGAGGATACATCGAGGCTTGCACGTTTTCAACCCGATATTTCACCTGCTGAAATCAGGCAAATTGTCTGGATAAAAAATACCTAGAAATAGGAACTAACATGTGCGTATCAATGAAGAAACTCTTTATTTCCACGTGTTATTCCCCATATGTCAGGGCCACATTCTAATTATCTGATATCGGTGCAACATGGAAAGTCCCAATACTTACCGTATCAGTACTTTTAGGTAAGGCAATACTCCATGGTATGTCCTTATTTTTGTCATCAGTCCCCAGCCAAAGACATCTTACATTTTGTTTTAAATAGTGCCAGTGCTCAGGACAAGAGAAGCTTATTCAGACCATTGTCTACTCTGGTGATGTCCATGTCACAATGCAACACATTTGGTGATTGTGACACGTCTTTTGTCACAATTGTGTCACATTGTGACTTTAACAGTGAACGTTTGTTTCAGCTCTCCTGCAGCTCACAAACTCTGCGGTTCCAAAGATGTGCAACTTTGCAACCCGCCAATTAAATAATTAGTTACAGGTAAAATACGTTGTAAACATCAAAATCTCTTGAAACTTCAGTAAAAGACAATGATTCCATATATACTATGGTTCTCATTTCTGTCACCATAAAATCAAGCTCTGCAACATACATGAGCTTTTTGACGTATTCGTGTCTCAGGTTAATAAGACAAACCAACATTAAGCATTGTGCAGTTTTCCTAACACTCATACTTGCAGTACCTCCAAGACCTTCGAGTGTCACACCTGTTAGGCGAGGCTAGACTCCTGAATGAAATTCGGGATTCTTGCAATGCTACCAATCATGAGCATCGCAGTCTCACCATCTGTTTGCAAGTTTCAGGGATGTGCATGATGACTGTCCACAACCAGTTTTTGCAAGTCATGTGCTAAAAGATACTAGCACAAGGCACATTCCATACAAGCAGGTGCAGAGTTAATGCAATATATTTCTGCTTGAAACAACTTTCCCATAAATTGAGAGAAACCTATGCAGTCAGGAAATTAGGCAAACTCTGCATCTCCAAATAATAATTATATATTGGTTTATAGAAATTTCGCATGGGCCTAATTCTGTCACTAGAGCACTAGTTCATGTTACTGAGTCTATCTTTGTACACAGTAGGCTGAAAGTGGCATGCTGATAAGCCAAGATTATTGCCCTTTATAATAGGTACGTGCTGTTAAACCACAATATATTCAAAGCCAGGAGTACTAAGCCCATAGTCAGAAAGAAGATGGGGAGCATAGAGTAAAACTTTATAAGATTTTACCTATGAGAGGAATATCCACTTTTGAGTTGAGGCATTGTAACATTCTGCTTCCTGCTCTTAGCCTTCAAGGATCATGAGAGTATAGAGATGATAACAAGAGATAACAAGAGATGGCGAAACTAATGGAAAAATTTGTCCAGATCCAACTTTGTAACCACATAGACAACTTCCAACTCCTTGACCAACACCAATCAGGCTTCCGGCATGGTCACAGCACTGAATCAGCACTCGCATGGGGTGGATGACATTAAAAATGCTGGATCTAAATGAATCATGCCTGCTAATACTACTTGACTTATCTTCTGCCTTTGATACTGTTGATAGTCTACTGACCCTAATTGAACGAAGAATGGGCTTATCTGGGATCGTATTGCAATGCTTTACTTTATTCCTTCACAACAGACCACAAAGAGTCAAAATGAACCAATCCCTTTCTAAGCCTTCAACGGTCACTCTGGGTGTTCCACAGGTATCTGCTCTCTCACCTATTCTCTTCAATTTGTTCATGGAATCGCTAGTAGACTCCTTAAAATCTGCCAACATTCATTATCATATGTATGCAGATGACACACAATTATATCTCAAAATCTCCTCCCCAGATGACACCAAAGCCCTCAACTCTATTCTACAAAACACGCACATCTAGCTCACCAACAATCACCTCACACTCAACGCCGACAAAATGGAATTCCTACTCCTCTCCCCTCCGAACAATATTCCCAAAATCGATCTCTGGAAGAAACATCTTACAGCACTAAACTGTTCTCATCATTGACTCTGCCAGATGCTTGGGAATTACATTAGACAAATCTTTGAATATGCAGGATCACATTGGCACAGTCACCAAAGGAGAAAATTATTAGATGAGCATTCTATAGAAACTTAAACCATACCTCCCTCAGGAGGACTTGAAGCATGCAGTTCAAGCTCTGTGTTGCCCAAACTGGACTACGGCAGTGCCACACTATGTGGTCTACCTAGACACAAATTGGCCCCTCTAAGGGCCTCCCTTAATGCGGCTGCCAGACTTGTCTCTGGAAGAAAAAGAAAGAAGCACATTTCCCCGGTACTAAAATCCCTGAAATGGCTACCTTATGAGGCAAGAATGTAACTAAAGATAGCATGCATAGTGCATAAAGCCCTATATTTTATTTCCCCCAGATATTTGGCTCAAAAAATTGAAAAATCAGGTGGTTGGAGCCCTGCTACTAAAACCACAATGTTTCCATATACAGAAAACAGGATACAGAGCTTTCTCGGGTGCTGCACCTAAGACAGAGCTTTTCAAACTGTGTCCCGACACACTACTGTGTCACCTGCAAATGGTGGGTGTGTCGCGGGATGACACTGGTATTAGAGGGCACTTAGCACATAACTGCTGCTAATTAAGAGGCATTCCTTTGAAAGCTTTGTTCTCACTATGCCTCATCTATTGCATAACGTCTCCCAGTAAATGGTCTTTTAAAGACCTGCGATACTCGGGTGCGGCTGTGTGTGTCCCCGGGAAGCTGGGGTGAGGTGACAGAGGATGACAGACAGAGGGAGATAGAGGGAGGAAGACAGAGGGAGGGAGACAGAGGGAGACAGGGGGAGGGAGACAGAGAGAGAGGGAGACGGAGAGAGAGGGAGACAGGGGGAGGGAGAGAGGGAGGGAGAGAGGGAGGGAGACAGAGGGAGGGAAACAGAGGGACGGAGAAAGAGGGAGACAGAGAGGGAGACAGAGGGTGGCATACAGAGGGAGACAGACATAGGGAGGAGGGCGACAGAGGGAGGGAGACAGACAGAGGGAGGGAGGGAGACAGATAGAGGGAGACAGAGGGAGGGAGACAGAGGGAGGGAGACAGACAGAGGGAGACAGACAGAGAGAGGGAGACAGAGAGAGAGGGAAAACGTGGGAGACAGAGAGAGAGGGAGACAGAGAGAGAGGGAGACAGAGGGAGGAAGACAGAGGGAAGGAGTCCGGGGTAGACAAAGGGAGGGAGAGGGAGATAGAAAGAGGGAGACAGATAGAGGGAGACAGATAGAGGGAGATAGAGGGAGGGAGACAGATAGAGGGAGACAGAGAGAGAGGGAAACAGAGGGAGACAGACAGAGGGAGACAGAGGGAGGGAGAGGGAGGGAGACAGATGGAGGGAGACAGAGGGAAGGAGACAGAGAGACGGAGACAGAGAGAGGGAGACAGAGGGCGACAGACAGAGGGAGACAGACAGAGCGAGATAGGGAGACAGACAGAGGGAGACCGACTGAGGGAGGAGGGCGACAGAGGGATGGAGACAGAGGGAGGGAGGCAGAGGGAGGGAGACAGATAGAGGGAGCCAGATAGAGGGAGACAGATTGAGGGAGACAGAGAGAGAGGGAGACAGAGAGAGGGAGACAGACAGAGAGGGAGACAGAGAGAGAAGGAGACAGAGAGAGGGAGGGAGACAGAGGGAGGGAGACAGAGGGAGGGAGACAGAGGGAGGGAGACAGAGGGAGGGTGACAGACAGAGGGAAGGAAACAAAGGGCGACAGACAGAGGGAGGGAGACAGAGGGAGACAGACAGAGGGAGGGAGACAGATCGAGGGAGACAGACAGAGGGAGGAGGGTGACAGACAGATAGAGAGAGACAGATAGAGGGAGACAGATAGAGGGAGACAGACAGATGGAGACAGAGGGAGGGAGACAGAGGGAGGGAGACAGAGGGAGACAGACAAGAGGGAGACAGACCGAGACAGACAGAGGGAGGGAGACAGACAAGAGGGAGACAGACAGAGACAGACAGAGGGAGGGAGACAGATAGAGGGAGACAGAGGGAGGGAGACAGAGGGAGGGAGACAGATAGAGGGAGAAAGATAGAGGGAGACAGATAGAGGGACACAGATAGAGGGACAGATAGACGGAGACAGATAGAGGGAGACAGATAGAGGGAGATAGAGGGAGGGAGACAGACAAGAGGGAGACAGACGGAGACAGACAGAGGGAGGGAGACAGACAAGAGGGAGACAGACGGAGACAGACAAAGGGAGGGAGACAGACAAGAGGGAGACAGATGGAGACAGACAGATGGAGGGAGACAGAGGGAAAGAGAGGGAGGGAGACAGATGGAGACAGACAGAGGGAGGAAGACAGAGGGAAAGAGAGGGAGGGAGACAGAGGGAGAAAGACGGAGAGAGAGACAGGGAGGGAGACAGAGGGAAAGAGAGGGAGGGAGACAGAGGAGACAGAGAGAGAGAGAGGGAGGGAGACAGAGAGAGGGAGACAGACAGAGTAAGGGAGATAGAGGAAGACAGAGAGAGAGAGCGGGAGAGAGAGAGAAAGATAGAGAGAGGGAGGGAGACAGGGAAAGAGGGGAGGGAGACAGAGAGAGAGACAGAGAGAGGGAGAGAGAGAGAGAGAGAGAGAGAGAGAGAGAGAGAGAGAGATAGAGAGAGAGAGATATGTGTGTATGCCAGGTTTGGTGGCTCAGTGGATGAAGGCATCCGCTGCAGGGGCCTGTGTTCAACCTCATGGTCTCAAATTTGCTTGAAAATGCACCATTTGCCCACTTTTATTTGAAATTTTTCTTCCGGTGGGAGAACCCCCCCCCCCGGAATCCCCCTTAAGTGGTTCGGGCTCGCTTGCTACACTCGCTCGCTACACTGCCTTACTGTGTCCCAAAATGATGCATCTCCAAAAAGTGTGTCACCAACATGAAAAGTTTGGAAAGCTGTGGCCTAAGATATGGAACTCTCTACCACCGGATGTTTGGCTAATGTCATCTACTGCTTGCTTAAGCAAAATCTTTTCTGATGAATACGTTTCTACACTAAGCTATCATTTCTGTGCTTTATCGATTGTAACCAAACCTTGTTATGATGCCAGACCTTTTCTTCGCTGACTACCTCTGATAACATTCTGATGGCACTGTACTTCATTATAAATTTGAACTTGTAAGCTATTCCAATTTATCCCCACCCTCCCATCCTATAAAGGGCTCTGATACCCACTAGGGTCATGTTCGCGCTATACAAAACTTTATGAAAAAATAAATTAAATAAATATACACAATCAAGCGCATTCAAGAGTATTGTTGAGAAACAGGTGAAAATGATCCAGATGCTTTATAAATCACAGAACCCAGGTGCTGATGTGCTGGAGGAGTGTCCAATAAGTAGGCTGGAGAGAAGACTTAATAGAAAGATTACAAATGGAAGTTTCAATGGAAGATTTGTCAGGTGAATGAAGTCTGTGGGGACTATAAACCCTTTCAAGTTGAAAGTGCAATTATGAAGATAGATAAAGAGATCAGTTGAGAGTCCTGGACAGCTTGTGATAAAATGCTGAAGCCTAGATAAGAGATGGCCAACCAGTCATGTGCTGCACTGGTGTGCAGAGCAATTCTCCACTATGAAGTCAGGAAATCATGTACATTTGTAGATTGGAAATCTACAAATGTACATGATTTCCTGTTGTACAAAAAAGTCAATTTGCGATTTCCTAATTGCAAATTTTTGTGATTCGCAATGAGGAAGTCGAAAATAGCTATGTACAACAATGTCTCAGACACTGTTTGCGATTCCCAATGGGACACAAATGGACCTGCCTCAACAATATTGATTAGGCAGGTCGCAATTTGCGGCCCATTGGGAACGGCTACAATCAAAGGGATGATGGCCTGCTGGAATCAGCAGACCACCATGTCAGCGATTTCTTTTTAAGCAATATTTATTTTTTGTAATGCAGCCTGTTGTGCTTGAAGGAAAATGGGCTGCATTACAAAAATAAAATGAAATGTTTTCTTCTCGTTTTTTAAGAGTAGGCAGTGGTCCATTGGACCACTGCCTGCTTTAAAAAAATGTTTCACCCACATTCACAAAGGGGAGGAGATTCCTTGGTGACCCCTTGTGTTGTATATGTGTTACCACATCCTCTACGGAGTCAGTAAATTATGAATGTTGTGCAATCGCATTCTGGTCGCAAAACATTAATGTGATATACCTGCTGCTCAGTCAGTATGAGTGTACTGTGTGGAATGTTGGTGCATGGTGATTCATTGGAATGTTGGGTGCCTGTAAGTGTCAGTTGGAGTATGGGCTGAGCAGCAGTGAGGCAGCTGCTGGTTGGGCTAACCTAAGAACCTATAAATATACTTACCTGCAACTAAGATCAATAAATCATCTTATATAATCTACTCCTCTGCCAACTGACTTAATTACAACATCATAGTGCTAGCTGGTATTAGGAAGGGACACCCTAAACACACCCCTTCCTAATACCGAATCACAAAAGCAAAATGCAAAGTTACAGAGTACCATTTTGCCTTTTATACATGGTAAAACGCATTTTACCAGTCACAAACGGCCTGATGGCCTTTTTGCGACTGGTAAGATGCTTCGTACATCTGTCCCCTGAAGCCTAAATACAGCGAGAAATTAATTTGCGAGATTTAACTGAAAAAAGGTAATAATCAGATATAGTCAAGAACACTTCTTGCATAAATCCAAATTCAAAAACATCTTCCACCTGCAAGTACTTAAGAAACCAACATCTACCGATGTCTTAGCTGCTCTCTTCATCACAGTTCTCTCATTGGTTTTACTCTTGATGAGCCCAACTTTATGACACCTCGTGTAAATAGAGCCTCAAAGTAAACAATCTTCCGCTTACAGGCTCTAAACACAATATTAAACATTTTCTTACATCATTCCAACTGAAATCTGCACTGATGGTGTTTAGCTTGAATTCAGAAATCCAAATCTTATGACTGTACACAGTCCACACTCGAACAATTTCAAAGCCACCTTTCACGCAAACCCAAAAGTAGTATTCGCTTTAAGTAAATATGATCATATATTGGCCTATCATGGCTGGTTTACATTCACTTCCTATAAAGGCACATTCTGAGTTCAAACTGGGATCTTTCATACACAATCTCTAAATCTCAACAACCTCGTACTGCACAGACCTTCTTCAAACCTCTGTTGTGCAAACGGGGTCCTAGAAGCAAGGATACACTCTTCTCAGATAGCCCCGATTTAGAATATACCATGGCTAGCACCAATCCTTCTCAGGTGATGCCACCACTCTATGGAGTGCTCTTCTAAAGGACCTGATCTGCCATTGAGCCTGAACCCGAGTCTTCTGTCCTGCCATAGACAATAAAAAATTCAAATCTTTAGGTTATAGATCCGTAATAATAGACCACTAACCATTTCCCCTCCTTGTTTATGTTGTCGTTTGTTCACTTCACTGCAGCTTGACAATTATTCTAATCTTACTTCTGACAGTTTGCTCAAGTGTGCAGCGTTCAAATGCTCTTGAGTATTGCAATCTTTAGAACACTTTCAGATGAATAAATAATAAATACATATTCAGTAGGAAGTCTGGAATGCTGCCGCACATCAACATGTTTGAATTTGAAATCATTTTTTAGTAGTTTGTAGTGTAAGCGATTTTACAAGCTTTGCAATGCAGTCAGTGCAAAGAATATTTCTTTTTATTTTTTTATAAAGCTATAACGCAGTTTTGCTGTGCACAGTGGGAATCAAATAATATTTTAATTTCATAGCATATTAACAAGTTTTAATTTAGATTAATTTCTGAATTATGCACAAAAAGGGTGGTTTGTCTATATTTTACATACCCTGAAAATGCCAGTGGTCTTTTTGCTGTGTGCTCAGAATGGCACAGAGCTCAATTGAAAGCAGCTGCTGTTTCTGAAAATCAAGTAAACTCTCTCAGATTTTCACTGGGATGACTGACTGAAAGATTTCGAAGAAGTCGTCAGTGACACACACCACTCATTTACAAAGAGATACTAGAACTCTTAACGTTAAAGTGAATGGGCTATCAATCAATTACTCTGACAGCTATAATTATGTTGCCTCCCACTTGGATTTAGGAATATGAAATGTGAGCCTACAGCTTCCACTGTTCTTTGGACTAGCACCCAAAGACAACATAAAGTAGGCTGGAGAACAAAAAGCGTTAGGGGCTCAAAATCCCCTAATTACAAAAAAAAATTCCAACCCCTCCCCCCCCCCCCCACACACACACCTCAAGTTAGTGTTTTCAAGGAACTTCCTGGTCCTATTTTGCCTGGAAACCATTACCGATGTCAATCTGCAATGTCCTATTAATGTTCCATCTCTAGTGCTTGGAAACTGAATTCTCTTAACGTCAAGCTTTCACTCCCCCAGAACAAAAAGACTAGTGATCCTTGTAAGTGCTTAAAGGATAGAATATCCAAAGACAAGTTGAACATATCTCTAGACCCTGTTGACTGGTCAATTCAATTTTAAATTAGTGTTTTTGGAACAATATGTCTTGTCCGTCTGCTTATTCCACCAAAGCCATTGCTTATGGACGATGAGTTGCATTGGATTGGAACATACTCCTGGTTGCGAGAAGGTCTGACTATTGGTATGTTTTATATTTCTCGAAAAAGAGCATTTGGTTTCCTATACCCTCTGGCACTAAGAACTCAGTCAGTGTGTGAACCCGAATTAGAATCCAAGTTGGAATGCAACCCATGTATCACCAAATGAGCCATATATGTGTAAGACGTGTTTCAAATAAAGATGAGTCCCATAAACCACTCAAGGATCACTAGTAAACTGAATGTACATGTGAAGATATTACATTTAACACTAAAACCCCATTCTATTTGACACAGTATGAATTGTAACCACAAAGAAGGTTAATAGTATGGCAGTGAGAACGTTTATGAGAAGTGTATAGAGCAAATAGTACTCCAACATTATTGCTATGTAGTCTATAGCACTAATACCCTTGCTTACTATTTTAAGTGCTATACTAATTCCAGCACATTTAGCAAATAAAAGCCTATTATGAGGAGGCGTGGTCTGGCCATGAATGAAGATGGCCGCTTGATCCCGGAGCTCCGCATTGAGACAGGCTCCGAACAACAGTAGCGGCACCAACAGCATGGCGGGGGCTCGATAACCCACCTACAACAGGGGCAGCCTGACCCTCAACAGTCGCTCAAGCCCCCACGGCAGCACCAACATCTTCTGACCCGGCTTTCAGTGGTGTGAGGAAGCTGGACCTAGAGACAAGCGAGGAGCCTTGATATTTGGTGCGGTGGAGCTCCAGGCCCGCTTCTCATTCTGCGGGGTCCTACACCTTGGCTGATGGCTGACCCCACTCTGGCCACAGGGGTGATCGGAGCCCCATGACCAGAAGATGCAGTAATTCTCACAAATGGCCATCGGGCCTGGAGTCATCTGTGACCACTTCTCCTCCTGCAGGGGCCTTCGTCTTGTCCGTCATTATTCCCCACTCTGGACACAGAGGTGGTAGGAACCCCTGGAGGACACAGTAGAATCAATGCACGGCCATCAGGACAGAAGCCATGTGTGATGCCCACAATGCTGCAGAGCCCACAAGCCCAGAGGCCTCTGTGAGGAATCACTGCATGGCCTAGCTTCCCACCTCTCCTGAGTCTCTGGACGAGATAGGCCCTGCAACTGGCTTTGCTGGCCTGCCCATGCGGCATTACCATCTCACCACCTGTCCCAGCCGGGACCATTACCAAGAGGGCACCCCTCACCTATATGCTATGGCTGCCCTCTGATGCCATCCGCCCCTCCGGATACTACCACAGAAGGGGCTGAAGTTTTGGGCTCTGGCGCGAGGGGGACACCTCGGTCCGGTCTGCGTCGGTCCAACCGGACCTCCTCCCAGCACGAGGTATGCAGCCAGACACCTGGATCACAGCTGGGGGCTGGCAGCGTTGCATAGACCTGTGATCTCATCACCCCCTCACACACCTGCGGCCCACTGGTGTGGGTCCCCGACGCAGCAGCAGACTGGTCCTGGGTACTGGGACAGAACCCTCCTGGCCCCTCTTCACACTAACGACCCCTCCATGGACTTAGCCTGAGACTCTACTCCAATGCCTGAACCCGACCACCTGCCCCCACGACTGGGAGCAATGGCTCGATCCCCTGGACTGCTGCTGGGTCTGCTTGCCTGCATAGGGGTGTGGATGACCCGCCTCAATCACGCCTGAACCAAGCTAAGGCTCACCAGACACACCACGCTCTTCCACACCATCATCTGCGGGATTGCTAAACTCACCCCCACAGGTCACCCTCCAGGACCAAGCTCAAGATCCGTTTGCTCCTTTTTCTTGGGCCGCACACTACTGGGACACCCTGGCTAATGAGCCCCTCTGCTACGAGGCCTCCTGTCCCCTCCCAACCTATTATCAGATGGACTCTGAAGACCAAGGTGTGTCGACCACCTGGGGCCTAGTGAAAACAGCCGTGCAGGTGCCGGCGCCGTACTGCCCACAAGCCCCCCATCTCGGCTGGATCTGGCACATGAGCGAACCGGGAGGTACACACCGACTGTGGATGGATGTCTTCAGGCAAGTCCAAGGACAAACCAGGACAGCCACTCCTCTTCACTGAAACCCTCCTCCACACTTGCCCCATGGATAACCCAAGGGGGTTGCACTCCCGGAGACCGGTCAGCGCCTGCCACCCACAAGCAGCACAAAGGATACCACTGTGGAATGCATCCTCCAGGAAATCACACCAGTGGGACACAGAGCATGGACACAAACATTTCCACATTCACGGCAAAGACCAAGTAATTGACATTGCGGGCTTCTAGGCATGCACATACGGGTTGGAACAGCGGGTTGCAGTGGTGGAAAAACACCTGAATACCATGTCAGAGAGGGACCAGGAACTCCTATTTCTGCAGAGTAAGTTCATCGACTTTGAGGATCAGAGCCTGCGGGACAATGTCCGTTTTTTTGGCTTCCCGGAAAATGTGGAGGGGGCTCATGTGAAGTCCTTCCTCAGAGACACTCTCCCAAAGCTCACTGGTCTTGTCTTCGACCCTCTACTGGAGATGCAGTGGGCCCACTCAATTGTCCCACAATCTTGGGACTCCTCCATGCACCCTCGAACCCTTATAGCCTGCTTCCTGCTGCACAAACAAGCCCAGCAACTACTGTCTGCTGCCCGCTTGCATGGTCCTTATGTCCTTGATGGCCAGGTGATTCATGAAGTGACTGCCCTGTGGCCTTCCAGGGCTGGATGCCATGACGTGTCTGAGTGCGCTGATGCACGGGCCTGGGATTCAATGTCCATTGGATGACTGAGTACTGCCATGATTGTTTGAATGTTTGACTTTCTAAACGTGTTAATTGTTGAGTAATTCTGCATATATGCTATGTGCGCTGTATACCCCTAAGTCTCAGCTTCTCCTCTGATAGCCATGATAGTCTTCTATGTGTGTTGCAATGGCGAGTCGGTGACCTGGGGTCGTACTGAGGTTCCCCGCATGCTCGGCCATCCTGCCATTGCTGACTCCACTCTGGACCGCACTGTAGCTTTGTTCCTGCTGGGAGCTCTGTTGTCCCCATCCCCTAGCTCCTGGACCCAACCGCCCACCCAGGCCCTGGGTACCCCTAGTCCTCCCCTCCATTCTGGTCTAGCCTCCGCATACCCACCTTACGGCTCCACCCACCCACTGTTGGGGATGCCATCACCATACCGGCAATAGCCCGACACCATCCTGCTGCTAGGAACTGACCACATGCCCCATGTGACTTATCTGACTTGCCCTCTGGTCGTGGAGCTACACTCTGCGGTGTGGCCCTACCACCTGCAAGGGTAGTGCACCTCTATACCTTACCATACCCAATGCTTCTCGGCCCCGCTCTTGCCTGCTTCCCCCTGGGATGTCCAAGGAGTCATTATCCTTGCTGTCTACCACAGGTGGGCGGTACCATACCCCGCCCACTCATGCATGTCTCCAGCCACGATCCAGACTGCCCTGCCTGTCCCCCTTGGCACGCCACCCCCTCAAGTCTAGACCTGCGGTACACAGCTCAGTGCTGCCTGCACTGTACCTTGATGCAGCAACCTCTCCCTTTACCTCCCCTCAACCCCCATTATCCCCTCACCCACTGGTAGCGCACATCCTAGGAAGTAGTAATATGCACACAGTGCCGGATAGCATCCTCCAGGGATCCTCTCCTCTGAGTGGCCAGTGTATTGTCTGCCTATCATCCTCTCCCTCCCTCCCCCTTCCTTTCCTCTTTCCCTATGGGACCTGTCACTATCTCCCCATCTGACACCCTCCCCACTGTTCATCTGGACCTATCCCCCATGTACATCTCTATGCCCTGGTCTCCCGCCTCACCGCACACATAGTACTTGCACCCCTAAACGCCTCCCCATCTGTGCCCCCCTCCACTCTTCATGCCTTGTCCTAACCCCAGACATCCCACCGCAGCCCAATATCACTGAGGACTATCTAAGCACCCATGTCTGCCCCCACAGCACACACCTCCCACCCAATTCACGTTCTTTCATGGAATGTCAACGGCCTCACCCACAACATAAATTGGAAAAAAGTACTCTCTTATCTCCATGCAAAGAGGGCGAATGTGGCTTTCCTCCAGGACATCCACTTCGACAGCCTAGAATCCAATAAGCTGTGGTGTGAATGGGTGGGTAGAGTGATACACAGTAGTGTTACAGCAGCGTCAACTACAGAGGGAAGTATGTTTTGTAAGTGCGGGATAGTGATCCTCATTAGGAAATCCCTGCCTGTCACAATCGTGAAAATTTGATCGAATCAGACTGGCACCACTGTTCACCAAATTGCGATTAGGGGACAGATAATTCTGTGTAGGATTGATGTATGCCCCAACAGGGGCAAAACACCCTTCTTAAGCCATCTAAACTGCCTGTCTGTGGAGATCGGGGCCTCGCAGTATGCCATTGGAGGGGACTGGAACCTCGCCCAGGACGCTGTCCTGGACAGGAGAGGACCCCCAGACAGAAACAATGACCAGGACAGGGCCCTACTGGGAGACGTAGCCTCAGACCATGGTTTGGTGGACCACTGGTGCCTTTGCCACCCGGGAGACAAGGAGTACACCTTCCTCTCACCGGTCCATAGCACACAATCTAGGCTGCACTACATACTCATCTCCCAAAGAAAGGTGGCTCTCATTGGAGAGTCCCAAATATTAGAAGCTGTTCTGTCTGACCACTCCCCAGTCCTACAATTGCTAGATGGGAGCCTAGCCTCCCCAGGCCGCAAACCATGGTGCCTGAACATACAACACTATTGCACCCCTCAGGGCAAGTCTCAAGTGAAAGCCTATGTCTCCACCTACCTGTCAGACAACAGGGGCTCAGTGGATTTCCATAGAACTCTGTGGTCTGCCATAAAGGCAACAATACAGGGCCAACTTATGAGAGATGCTGCCATGTCCAATAAACAAGCAACTCTCAGTCGGACCAAATTGAAGGGGCAGATAGCCTCACTTACCTGCCTCTACGCCTCCCACTCTGCCCAACCGCCAGGACCTGGAACAATTGCACATGGCTCTCAATAGCCTTTTCACCGCCAAGGCTGAATATGCACTACAGCACCTGAAAGGAAGGCACTATGAACAGGGTGAGAAGGCCTACTGGCTGCCCAACTGAGGCAATGGGTGGCTGCCATGGCCATTCCCGTCATACGCTTGACAAATGGCAAAATTTTAACCCAACCACAGGACATTGTCAATAAATTTGCTTCATTCTACAAGACACTGTACTCCCTAGAGGCACTGGTGAACACAGACCACATGGTCACTTTCTTTGCAAACGTGGACATTTCCTGCTTATCGGATAAGGATAGGGAGCTACTGGCGGGGGAGATCAGCAAAGAAGAGATAGCACTTGCCATCTCCAAATTGCCCTATCCCTGATTCAGGATGGCTTCCCCGACGAATGTTCTATAGATGGTCAGGCAAGGAGGTAGTTGACTCCCTGCATGCTGGTTTCCAGGAGGCAGAATGGATGGGCTCTTTGGGACCCCTCGTCAACAAATCGATGTTCGCAGTTCTACCCACACCAGGGAAGGGTCCGTTATAATGTGGCAGCTACAGGCCCATCTCACTATGGGATGGTGATATTAAAATACTTGCCAGCATCTTGGCTTTGCACCTTAGCAAAGATATCCCTTCCCTGATCCATCACTCGCAGGATGGTTTCATACTGGGCCGCTCCTCTAGGAACTACCGCCGTACCCTCGCCCACACCATTTGGGCTGCCAATATTCTTTGGGATGATCTGGGGGCCCTCTCCTTGGACATCGAGAAGGCGTTTGATCACATTGAATGGGGCTGCCTCTTTGCTTCCAAGGAGAGATTCGGGTTGGGGGACCACTACATTGCCAAAATATGACTGCTGTAAGATTGCTGAGAATCCAATTGGAATGCGGAACCTCGCACTCCTTGTGAATTGGTAATCTTGGTTGGATTAATTTGGGGTGCCTGGTAAGTAACACCCTCCTGGGCGAAAGGGCGAATCGAATATGAGAAGTTGGAAGCGTTATCTCCCGCGGGAGTAACGTCTCTTACTCAGCACTCCTGTATTTATGTCCTTTCAAATAATTGTGCAACAACCGTACGTTGTGTGTTTCAAACTCTTTCTTTAATTTCTTTTATTTGAATATTTTCATTTGGTATTCATACTATTTCCATCAAAGTATTCAAGAATTGTTTTTTTCAATCATCATAGTTCAGCCCAATACATTTCGGGCAGACCCTTCATCAGGGGCCTTTACATTCTGAAAGCATTAAACAGTATTTCAGTAAAACAGTGAAATGAATGCATATACAAAGTATCCAGCAGACATTTGCAATATCAATTTCATAGTGCTAGCGAAGAAGGTAACTGCTAAGTTATCATGGGTGATGACAGTTTTAAAGTAAAGGACGCCGGGCGACGAAATAAACTGTGAATTTATTGCATTACGTTAAGCGCGGGTGTTCAGAGTTTAAACGAAAACGACGGTGAAGTGTGTCCCAAAGTGAAAAGTTAGGTGCTCGACTTAAAAAATTCTGGTGAATGAATTATCGAAGTGGCCTTCAAATTATGCACGATCGTAACTGTTGAAATATTCATGCGAAATTTCTGTCACAACAAGTGAGTTAATGGTGCGTCTTAATATATAGACACTTCGAAAAGAATCGAGTTTTCTGACCTTTCTAATTCGTTACATTACTTGTCCATTCTAGATGGTGGCGGAACGTCAAAAATATAGTTTCTGTTGAAAAGAAATTCACAAGTGTGGTAATGAGTATTAAACGCGTGCAAACGCGCAAGGATTAGTCTCAGTAATTTAGAATATCGGTGACTGTAACAGCGACAGTCGTCAATTCGTAAAAGCTTATCGCGGTATTTCGATTCAACTGTGTTCCGCTGAAAAAATTCCCATTTGTTCAAGGGTGTTTACTTCCTGAGTGCAAAGAAGTACCGCGAAAGTTTAGTCACGTGATCGTGAAGTTCGAAAAAAGACTATGATGTGGGTCCCGGTGTAAATAAAGTTAAATACGAACAAACTGTGTTCTACAATAAAGATGCTGGTGATGGTTAATGTGTGAAATAATAAAACAGGATACTAATTAATTAAAGCCAATATAATAACGTAATTAATATAATTTGTCGAAACGAATCAACGAGGTGGAAAAAAGACAATGTCAATAAGGAGAAAGAGAGGATTTATGAAGAAAAAAGGTGTAATGGTAAATAAGACATTGTTATGTAAGGAAAACTAAATACACTAAGTAATCAGTATGATTTGTAAAGACAGTTTAGGAAGATACACAAAATAGGAGAGGAAAGTAAAATCAAAAGTGATAATTTCATAAATACATAAGTGACAAAAGATATAACAATACATCAATGAGTGCCATATCAGCTGATGGTTATGTGCTTACAAGAAGCAATTAAAGTCAAGCCGTTCATTTAATCCTTTTGGCTGAAGGGTGTTGAGATGGGTAATCCAGAATATCTCTCTTCTTAAGAGATGTTGGGAGTTGTCTCTCCCTGGGAGGATAGGTACATTCTCAAGTATACAGGAACGCAGTTGACTGGGATTGTGATGTTGTTGGTTAAAATGTGTAGCAACTGTAGGTTTCGTGTTTTTCAGTCTGATGTTACTCTTGTGTTCGATTATCCGAGAATTTATTTTCCTCTCGGTTTTTCCAACATACGCCTGACCGCATGGGCATTTCAGCATATATATAACATTACTGCTGTCACATGTGCCTGTGACTCGTAGTTTTATCACCGATCCTTTGGTTGGATGTAAAATTTGATTGCCCTTAATTATGGCGTTACAGTTACTGCAGTTATAACATGGTAACGTACCCCGATGTTTTACTCTGGAATCATCTTCCTTTGGTTGTAATAGTTCCTTGAAGTTGCGAGTGCGTTGATATGCAAATCTTGGGGTGTTGGAAAAAATTCCTCTAAAATCTTCTTCAAGCGCCAGTAGTGGCCAGTGTTTGAGAATAATTCTCTTGACTTTATAGCTTCTTGTGGAAAATTTGGAAATGAAAACTGATCTTTGTGCTTCGTCTTTGGTGTGTGGAATTAATAATTGTTTTCTTTCGAGTTTCCGGACCCTTTCCATGGCTTCATTGAGGGTGGCTTCGGGATATCCTCTCTGTTTAAATTTGTTGATGGTGATGGTTTGAGATTCATTATAGTAATCATGTGTAGACGAGATTCTTTTGATGCGAGAAGTTGTGAAAAAGGTAAATGTTGTTTGAGTGATGGTTGGTGAAAACTGGTAAAATGAAGGAAATTGTTTCTGTCGGTGGGTTTAGTGAATACTCTGGTGTCCAATTGTCCATCGTTGTTAATAACCAGTACATCAAGAAAAGTTATTTCCTGTTTGTTGATGGTGAATGTAAAACCAATTCTATCATCAACTCGGTTGAGTTCTTCAATGGCTGTTACTAGTGCAGATTCCGTACCTTTCCATAGTACAAAGATGTCATCTATGTATCGTTTATACAAGATAAGGTTTTGGTTCCAAGTTGGGTTACTCAAAATGTAGTCCTGTTCAAATTTGTGCATGAAAAGGTTCGCATATGCCGGTGCGGCACAATTGCCCATTTAAGTTCGTGATGATTGAACATAAAAATGTTCACCCCATTTGAAGTAACTGTGGTATAGGGTGAAATGTAATAATTCCATCAAAAACACTTTGAACATTTCTTCATTATCGCTTGATATTAGGAAAAATTCCACTGCTGTTAATCCCATTTCGTGGGGTATAGATGTATACAAAGATTTACGTCGATTGTACATAATGTCATGTCTGTGGTAAATGACGGTTTATGTGTTTCCAAGATGTTAGGAAATTGAGTAGTGTCTTTAATGTAAGATATATTAATTACTAAGGTTTCTGGCTTCTTGTGTTCTTGGCAATTGTATCCGGCGTTAATCTTCTTTTTTGACCTACCCCTCCGGGTACCCACTAACACTCCTTCAAGAACAGATAAATCAGTTCCTGCAGCATCAAAGGATATCGAACCTTCAACATGAAAAGATATGTCTTTTTTAGAGAGAGAAACTGTTCAACAAGAAGAACCCGGAGGGATAGGTCAAAAAAGAAGATTAACGCCGGATACAATTGCCAAGAACACAAGAAGCCAGAAACCTTAGTAATTAATATATCCAAACAACTCATTTCAAGCTTTCAACTGCAAACCTTACAAAAAGGAACTTCGTATGTCCCGACATACCATTCTAACATCATGGAGACACAAATAAGCATATATAAATTTCTCCGAACATTGAGGTTAAGACACTTTTTTTCTAATGTTCTGGAAACCACAGAAGAACCATCACAGAACAAATTATTGGGTTTAAGAAATCCGAGCAAATTCATTTCACCCGTCAGTCACAAAGTACTGGACGCATTTGAAAAAATCGTTTTGAAAGACATTCATAACTCATTCAAACAACCTCGACCAAAAGCAGCTAATACAACCCAAAAGGAAAACCAAGCACTGAACCAACTCGCCATGAACAAAGATATAACCATTCGACAAGCGGACAAGGGTGGTGCCCTAGTCATTATGGACACAGAATTTTACTCCAAAAAAGTTAATGAACATGTCAACGACACCAACATTTACCTAAAATTGGATACGGATCCAACTAATGAATTCAAGCATATTCTTAGTCGGATAGTGGATACAGCAGTAGATCAAGAAATTATTGGTACCAAAGAAAAAGAATATTTGATCAAAGCCAATCCTGCAATTCCATACATATATATGATCCCAAAGATTCATTAAAATGTCAACACACCACCGTTTCGTCCTATTGTTTCCACTATCAATTCCATTCATGAACCAGTAGGAAAGTTCTTGGATAGACATCTTCAACCTATCGTTCAACGGATGAGTACTTACATTAAAGACACTACTCAATTTCTTAACATCTTGGAAACACATAAACCGTCATTTACCACAGACATGACATTATGTACAATCGACGTAAAATCTTTGTATACATCTATACCCCACGAAATGGGATTAACAGCAGTGGAATTTTTCCTAATATCAAGCGATAATGAAGAAATGTTCAAAGTGTTTTTGATGGAATTATTACATTTCACCCTATACCACAGTTACTTCAAATGGGGTGAACATTTTTATGTTCAATCATCAGGAACTTCAATGGGCAATTGTGCCGCACCGGCATATGCGAACCTTTTCATGCACAAATTTGAACAGGACTACATTTTGAGTAACCCAACTTGGAACCAAAACCTTATCTTGTATAAACGATACATAGATGACATCTTTGTACTATGGAAAGGTTCGGAATCTGCACTAGTAACAGCCATTGAAGAACTCAACCGAGTTGATGATAGAATTGGTTTTACATTCACCATCAACAAACAGGAAATATCTTTTCTTGATGTACTGGTTATTAACAACGATGGACAATTGGACACCAGAGTATTCACTAAACCCACCGACAGAAACAATTTCCTTCATTTTACCAGTTTTAACCAACCATCACTCAAACAACATTTACCTTTTTCACAACTTCTCGCATCAAAAGAATCTCGTCTACACATGATTACTATAATGAATCTCAAACCATCACCATCAACAAATTTAAACAGAGAGGATATCCCGAAGCCACCATCAATGAAGCCGTGGAAAGGGTCCGGAAACTCGAAAGAAAACAATTATTAATTCCACACACCAAAGACGAAGCACAAAGATCAGTTTTAATTTCCAAATTTTCCACAAGAAGCTACAAAGTCAAGGGAATTATTCTCAAACACTGGCCACTACTGGCGCTTGAAGAAGATTTTAGAGGAATTTTTTCCAACACCCCAAGATTTGCATATCAACGCACTCGCAACTTCAAGGAACTATTACAACCAAAGGAAGATGATTCCAGAGTAAAACATCGGGGTACGTTACCATGTTATAACTGCAGTAACTGTAACGCCATAATTAAGGGCAATCAAATTTTACATCCAACCAAAGGATCGGTGATAAAACTACGAGTCACAGGCACATGTGACAGCAGTAATGTTATATATATGCTGAAATGCCCATGCGGTCAGGCGTATGTTGCAAAAACCGAGAGGACATAAAGACTCGGATAATCAAACACAAGAGTAACATCAGACTGAAAAACACGAAATCTACAGTTGCTACACATTTTAACCAACAACATCACAATCCCAGTCAACTGCGTTTCTGTATACTTGAGAATGTACCTATCCTCCCAGGGAGAGACAACTCCCAACATCTCTTAAGAAGAGAGATATTCAGGATTACCCATCTCAACACCCTTCAGCCAAAAGGATTAAATGAACGGCTTGACTTTAATTGCTTCTTGTAAGCACATAACCATCAGCTGATATGGCACTCATTGATGTATTGTTATATCTTTTGTCACTTATGTATTTATGAAATTATCACTTTTGATTTTACTTTCCTCTCCTATATTGTGTTTCTTCCTAAACTGTCTTTACAAATCATACTGATTACTTAGTGTATTTAGTTTTCCTGACATAACAATGTCTTATTTACCATTACACTTTTTTTCTTCATAAATCCTCTCTTTCTCCTTATTGACATCGTCTTTTTTCCACATCGTTGATTCGTTTCGACAAATTATATTAATTACGTTATTATATTGGCTTTAATTAATTAGGGCCCGATTCACAGAACTAACTTAAGACAAAATCCTAAACTTACTACCATTTTGGTATTCACAGAAGGCACTTACTCATTTTGGTATTCACAGAAGGCACTTACTCATTTCGGTATTCACAGAAGTTAGGAGTCCTAACTTTAGGACTCCTAAATGCCTTCTGTGAATACCGAAAGTCTTAAAATTAAGATTTTTCGCAGTTTAGTAGTAGTATAGTTAGAACTCCTAACTTTAGGATTTCTAAATGCCTTCTGTGAATACCGAAATTCTTACAATTAGGATTTTACTCAATTTAGTAGTCCTAAGTTTAGGACTCCTAACTTTAGGACTCCTAAATGCCTTCTGTGACTACCGAAAGCCTTAAAATTAGGATTTTTCTCAGTTTAGTAGTAGTATAGTTAGGACTCCTAACTTTAGGACTCCTAAATGCCTTCTGTGACTACCGAAAGCCTTAAAATTAGGATTTTTCTCAGTTTAGTAGTAGTATAGTTAGGACTCCTAACTTTAGGACTCCTAAATGCCTTCTGTGAATACCGAAAGTCTTAAAATTTGGATTTTTCTCAATTTAGTAGTCCTAAGTCTAAACTTAGGACTACTAAATTGAGAAAAATCCTAATTTTAAAACTTTCGGTATTCACAGAAGGCATTTAGGAGTCCTAAAGTTAGGAGTCCTAACTATACTACTACTAAACTGCGAAAAATCCTAATTTTAAGACTTTCGGTATTCACAGAAGGCATTTAGGAGTCCTAAAGTTAGGACTCCTAACTTCTGTGAATACCGAAATGAGTAAGTGCCTTCTGTGAATACCAAAATGAGTAAGTGCCTTCTGTGAATACCAACATGGTAGTAAGTTTAGGATTTTGTCTTAAGTTAGTTCTGTGAATCGGGCCCTTAGTATCCTGTTTTATTATTTCACACATTAACCATCACCAGCATCTTTATTGTAGAACACAGTTTGTTCGTATTTAACTTTATTTACACCGGGACCCACATCGTAGTCTTTTTTCGAACTTCACGATCACGTGACTAAACTTTCGCGGTACTTCTTTGCACTCAGAAAGTAAACACCCTTGAACAAACGGGAATTTTTTCAGCGGAACACAGTTGAATCGAAATACTGCGGTAAGCTTTTACGAATTGACGACTGTCACTGTTACAGTCACCGATATTCTAAATTACTGAGACTAATCCTTGCGCGTTTGCACGCGTTTAATACTCATTACCACACTTGTGAATTTCTTTTCAACAGAAACTATATTTTTGACGTTAAACCACCATCTAGAATGGACAAGTAACGTAACGAATTAGAAAGGTCAGAAAACACAATTCTTTTCGAAGTGTCTATATATTAAGACGCACCATTAACTCACTTGTTGTGACAGAAATTTCGCATGAATATTTCAACAGTTACGATCGTGCATAATTTGAAGGCCACTTCGATAATTCATTCACCAGAATTTTTTAAGTCGAGCACCTAACTGTTCCCTTTGGGACACACTTCACCGTCGTTTTCGTTTAATCTCTAAACACCCGCGCTTAACGTAATGCAATAAATTCACAGTTGCTTTCGTCGCCCGGCATCCTTTCCTTTAAAACTGTCATCACCCATGATAACTTAGCAGTTACCTTCTTCGCTAGCACTATGAAATTGATATTGCAAATGTCTGCTGGATACTTTGTATATACATTCATTTCACTGTTTTACTGAAATACTGTTTAATGCGTTCAGAATGTAAAGTCCCCGGATGAAGGGTCCGTCCGAAATGCATTGGGCTGAACTATGATGATTGAAAAAAACAATTCTTGAATACTATGATGGAAATAGTATGAATACCAAATGAAAATATTCAAATAAAAGAAATTAAAGAAAGCGTTTGAAACACACAACGTACGATTGTTGCACAATTATTTGAAAGGACATAAATACAGGAGTGCTGAGTAAGAGACGTTACTCCCGCGGGAGATAACGCTTCCAACTGCTCATGCTGTAAGATTGCCCCACTGCCCATTTCAACTGCAGGAGTTTCCTCTCAGATCCCTTCCGAATACGGAGGGGTACTTGCCAGGGCTGTCCACTCAACCCCCTCCTATTCCTCCTGTCCATAAAACCCCTTGCATCCGCTATTCACCTTATATAGCGGGTATTCCCCTTACGGGCAGTCTGTTCAAGATTTACCTATATGCTGACAATGTACTGCTCGCCCACACAGACCTCCAACACTCCCGGACGTCCCTGTTGGAAGTCATCGATGACTTCCCTGCTCTATCTGGTTACAAAGTAAACTGGGTTGAGAGAAAGGACCTGCCGCTTTCCTCCAGCACCATACAAGTGGCGATCTGTGGCTACCCTGTCCACTGGAAATTCTCATGCCTCAAATATCTAGGGATCCTCATTAATAGAGGGCTGGTCAGGATGGTGTCGGACAACATGGACCCTCTGATAGCCCAGATGAAGCTGGACTTCAAGAAATGCTCTCTCCTGGGATTTTACATGTGGGGCAGGGTGCAAGCGATGAGAATGGCCACCCTACCACGCTTCACTTATACACTGGGCATGCTCCCCATGTTGGTGCCTCTAGCCTCCCTCCGTACCATCAACTCACTTATTCGATCCTTCGTGTGAGACTCCTTGTGGCCCCACCTAGCTGCATCCAAGCTCATGGCACGCTGCTCATGTGGAGGCTTGGGTCTCCCATCCATAGAGCACATCGCGCTAGCCTTCTATCTATCATAAATTGCATACTTGCTTCGCAACATCCCAGACCCACCGCAGTGGACCCTTACCTCTGGTGATGAGGGACTGAGCTTCCTTTATGGGGGCCAAACCTCTCAGTGGCGCCTCCCGAACCCTGTAATACAAGCTACGCAAAACGCCTGACTATGTGCCCACTGCCTCTTCGGAATGGACACTCACTTGCATGCTAAGGCACCGCTGTCGGACAAAGGGGGTCTATGTATAGATGGGTGGCCTCTACATTGGACAACTTGGTTGGAGGTGGGCATACATATCCTGGACCAAATTCTGCGTGGCGGGGGTCTGAAACCCTACGACAACCTGAGAGAGGAATTCTGGGTCCAACCATGGCAAGCATGGTGCTACCTGCAGCACTTCCTGTGGCGCTGCTTGGGCCCATGCCCTTGGTCCCTACAATCATCACCTGTGGTGGCCTACCTGAATACGTGGGGCCGATGTCGGGGCTGTACGGCATACTCTTGGGACACCTCTTCTCCCAACCTCTTCTATACAGCCTCCGCATCAAATGACAAGCCTGCCTACAGACCACTCTCGAGAAGGAGGACTGGCCTGACATCCTGGATGCCCTAGACCGGGGCACCTGGGAAGCCTACTTGAAATTCTGCCTCTTCATAATGCTTCATGAATGGCACTGGACACCGACAAAACCGAACAGGGCAGGACTCCTTCCCCATTCAAGCTGCTGTTGGAGATGTGAGGACACCCTCTGTGATATCACTCACATCCTTTGAGAGTGTCCCTCAATGCATTCCTTTTGGTCATATGTTGGGGGCACCTTGGGAGAATCTTTGCCACTGCAACTCCCCCTCTCCCCTACTGTCATCCTTGTCCATGACACAGGGACCTCCTCAGACCTATCCTTCCCACAGCGCCACCTCCTCCTGGGCCACAGCCAAGATATGTAATCATCCACCAATGAAGGTCGTCCGTGCCCCAATCCCCAGAGGACTGGACTGTGGCAATGATACAAGCAGTGTCACATGAATGGGTTACCTACAACCTACAAAACCAGGCGGAGGTATTCATGCAGACATGGGTTCCTTTCTTAAGAGATGAACCCTGAGGCATAGGATATCACTACCATTCCCTTCTCCCCCCTTTTCCCCCTTTTGCATCCACCCAAGTGCCCCATGAAAGGCGTCCTCGCACACCGAGCAACCAACCCTCGATGTTCCCACGGGAGGCCCGCCACCCCTCCACCCACCAGTCCGCGTCTTGCCAGTCCCCTCTGTTTCCGTCTCCCTTCCTTACATTTACTCCTCATCAAGTCCTCCCCCTTACACTTCCCATACCCCACCCTAACACTCTTTTCTCCACCGGGCATGCAGATTCAGATACAAAAGCCAATCCTTCTAGGGGAAAACCCCCAACATACCCTCGTCATTCTCTGTGCTACCATGCAAAGCAGAGTCTATCATGTCTCTCCCGCCAGAGACTATGGGAACTTTCTGGCCGGGCAAAATGAGACTCACTCCCTTACTCCACCTCACTAGTCCGTACCCTCAACTCCTGACCCTGCTTGACTACATTATTTAACCACTGGGACCATATCCCTCTCCTCCCTGCCCCTATGTAAACGGGGCACCTGTCGCCCCCCCCTCCAAACATGCCCAGGCCGATGACTCATCGACCCTTGCCATCTAGAGGAACTCACAACAACAGGAAGGTTGGCTTACTTTGTTCCATGGGTACCGTGCCTCCCCTCCGTACCCTCTCCCTCCCACCTGATTGATTTGCATTGTATTACCTGATGCTCTTAAACCGTTATACCACACTGTGCAATTGTTAAATAAAGTCGTTGCAATTAAATATTACGACATTAAAAAAAGCCTATTATGAGTTTCAGAGATGGTTCACACCAACATGCCTGTTTGCAGAATGTTAAGTTCTATTTTTGACTGGCAAAGGCAGCCATGTGTGCGCAATAAGCACAGCCAACAAAGCAGCCAGACAGACAGCTAGTGAAGGTTGTTTGCCTGCCAGCAGCTTTCGGTAATATGGTGTTTGAATGATTGTACCAGTGTTCATTGTAGCCTGGCATGAAAGCCCTCTCTAGCTCTTAGGGCCAGAAAAACAAAGTCATTCAGCATTTCTTAACGGGTCGAAACAGCGTTTCAGCCAGATAAGAAATGCTAAATGGCATTTTCAGATGTACAAAGGCCCGTTCGCAAATTGGGCATTTAGAAAATGCTATTTCAATTGAATTGAAGTTGATGGTAACCATGTGCAAAATTAAAAAATGCATTTAAAAATGTGACATGAAGCATACATATGCCCTTAGGGCATATGTGCTTATACATGTGTACGACGCATTTTGGGGTGCCTCCAGGAGAGCTGAAGGCCCGAGGAAACCTTGGGTTTGGAATTCCTAAATTGCAATTTTCTATTAGGAAATTGCAATTTAAGAAATTAAAACCATTTCCTAATTTATGCATAGGTGGGAATGCAACAGTGGCTGCTATTCTGCAATGGTGGAGGAGTGTCATTTTCCGGCTCTGACGCAGCCTGCGTAGGGAGGGGCGGGGCATGGCGAGGAGGAGTGCTATGTGCACTCTCTAAGTGCACACATGTGATTGGCTGGCTGTTTGAGGCTGATCAAAACACACATGCGCACTTAGATTTCTCCAGCCCGACTGCATTGAACAGCCAGGCTGGAGAAACTCCCACCGACTGCCTGGTCTGAGCGAAGAGTTTTTACAGCCCTCTTAGGCCAATCCCGGGCTGCTCTCATAGTATGAGAGCAGCGCAGGGATTGCAGGGAGTCTGTGACATGTGCCCGAGTGCTTGCTGGGACCAGGAAGTATGAGGCACAACATGGAGGCAGGCAGCAGCTGCAGGTAAGTGTTTATTTAAAAAGAAATTATTATTATTCACCCCTTGCACCCATCTCTACCTGCCCTACTACCTCTTCATTGTGACGGCCGCCACTGGAATGAAATGGCATTTCCTATATGTTATTCCCTACTAGCGATTCCTACTTTGCAGGAATCGGCATTAGGAATTCACAAAATTAGTTCATTTCATTTAGCATTTTCAAAATAGTGATTCTTACGGAATCGCAATTTAGGAAATGCAAAATACCATCTTCGTACATATGGCCATAAGTTCCCGTATTCAGTTTTTGTATGATTATTCAGAAGCTTGTTGAAAAAGACAACAAAATGAACTGAATTTTTTTTAAAAAGTCATCTTTTTATGCTTGCCTCTTATAATCTTTTCCTGCACCTATGTCAGAAGCTACAAAAAAGGCACTCTGAGCTTAGATGAGGATGCAGCATTTTCTTCGTACATGTTCTGCTCCAGTTCCTCATTGGAAAATCTTTAAGACTTTCGTGGAACTCATCTAGAAACTTTTATTGGTAAGCTGATCTGTGGATATTGCTGTCTTTAAACATCTTCAGGCATCTTCTGTTTGAATAAGCTATTCTCTGAACAAAGCAAACAGACTTCAACTTAGTCCTTTGGGTAAAATCTCTGTAGAAGGTTAGCAATATCCTCTTGCAGCCCAGTTGTGGACGTTCCGATTTTTTATAGACTTCTGTAGAAAAATATTATAAGTCAATGTCCAAAAACGTTTAGCCCATGTAAGCCACTTACTTGAAATCCACACTCTTGATTTGTAAACTACAATTTACAACCTAAAAATGTTCACAACGAGATTGTACTTAATACTTTGTAAAAATGTGCAAGGTGTGCTGATTTTTCAATAATCGCAGTTGTGACGACAGGATCGTAAAATGGAGTTTTCCATGCAAGTGTTATTAGACTGAGTAATGAAAATGTGATGGCACGACCAACCAATAGACCACACATTTGTGAATATGTGCTAACCTTGTACAGGAGTGTAGCAATCAGTTGTATCATGCTGTAATCTGGCGCCCTTCGTGGTTTTATTTGTTGATGTGCTTTCTGTTCTAAGCCTCATAATTCATGAGACAGAAAGAGAGTCAGTAGATGCATTTGCTAACTGATGTATAAAACTAAAAGCTTGAACAAATTTAAATGCACTTTCAGCATTTATTGAAGTGTTTGATTTCCAGGCTAATTTTCAGGCAAAATAATGCTGGAAAATACATTTATCCATGCGGAGCCGAAGGGATTTCATTCATGATATCATGTATTCTTAATATGGATCCTCATTGATGTTATAAGAACTCATGATTACTTATGAAAGATAATCGATAAAGAAAGTCAGCCATTTCTATGTGTCCTTGGTATTATGCAAAGTGTACATATATGTTAATGATAATGTCTAAAAAGTACTTTGAACACACCTGCGAGTGAGATTTGTAGTTACGATTTTACATGTTGTATATTGCTATTGCATAACACAACTTTAATTCCTGTATAATCCACAATGTCAAAAAGAGTGTGGTCTGGTTTTAGTCAAGGTGCTAATTTGCAGATGGGTAAACTGTGTTTCTTAAATGTTCCCAGTATAAAAGATTTAGTGCCTGTCACAACAAAGCGCATCACAAGTTCTGGGTTCATTAAGTGAACATTGTAAATATGATATTATTCAATTCCAAGTACCATGACTGCTTTTCTGTTGGATTCCGACAGAACCTGAAAAATACTGATGCTTTCAAGCCTTTTATGTTATAGCTATCGTGGCATGAGAATCAGAACTGATTTTGCTGGTTCTAAAGTACTATTTCGACCCGAGTTTGCCAGCGTGATGCACATAGGCCCTTGTGTACCAATGCATTTCCACGTAGACAATAAAGGATTCATCAAAATGTCATGCAATGCAGGGCAGCAAGACTCCTTGCTGCACTGCATTGTGTGACAAGGAGAGGGCTGAAATGTGCCAAATTTAACATGATATGACACAACCATGCCCTCTCCTTGTGCTGGCACACTATGTGCTGCCTAGCAACAACCTCAGAACCCTTGCACTATGCTGTTGCAGGCAGGATTGTTTTTGTGTAGGAAGAGAGACCTTCCTGCACAAAAACAGTCCCAAGAGGCGTTTACCGCTTTCTATGTGTGCTGCACAATGAACGATGAGAAATAAACATATTTCTCCTTGTTATACCTCCCCTGGGAAGGAATTGCATTTCATCACATTCCCAGGTCTATGTTAAATCTGGGAATGCACTAAAGTACATTGGTGAACGCATGGGAACACTCACCCTCTACTCATGGAACACATCCATGGGGCAGAGTAACTCAAGGCAGCAACTTGTGCTGCCTTTCCTTACTCCAGATTTATCAAGCCATGCAGGGCCATGCAAGGTGGCCTTGAAGGGCTTGGTAAATCTAATTCTAGGTTTTATGCCATCCTGCATCCCCTTGTGTGGCGCAAAGGGCGATGCAAAACCTTTGATATTATGCCCCTAGATGGGTAAAAATTCTCAGATCCAATAGTAGAGCTAGGGCGTGAGCTTCAGACACAGTAGCCAAAAGTAACAGTGCAAAGTACCCTGACACTCATAAAAACACTCCTTATGCATGAATAACACAAGTAGCGACTGGTACGTTTCCCAGTGCAAAACAGGTACATCAATTTCATGAGGACAGCAAGCTTTCTTTAGAGGCACCGAACAGAAGAAGCACAGGCAGTAAGGGCACATTTTAACCTGAACACACGGCTCTTAGCCGCTGGCAGAAGGAAACATTAGCAACTTTCTCAACAGAAGGAACTGTTTAGATTATTTTATGCCTTCAGCTACACACTTGCTGTCAAGATATATCAATGTCATTGAATCTTCCTCAACTTTCTCCACCGAATTGTCCTAGACAAGTTGTGGGACTTCATCCGGTGAAGCATGAAAAATGGTTGATTTCTAAGGTTAATTTCTTTACTAAATCATCATTCAAATCCCTATTCTAGTATGAGCACTCACAAGTCACCCCTACTATCTTCCACATTTCACCAAAATCACTGTTAGAAATACTCATTTGTATTGCTCTTTTAGCCATTCAAGGCAGGATAACTTTGGTTTCTGTAGACGTTCATGGTGATTGCTCCCTTTAACTTGTTTAGAAATAAATATTCCTTTTTTACTCCAGTTTATCTACACAATTTTCTTTACATTTTTGAGGTATATTATATTTTTATTTTCATCAACATATTATGGATTTGACACTAACCACTAATAGGACCTCCTTGTCACAGTTGTTACGGTATAAGGCAGTCCCACCTCCAGACAGGCACTTCCACATGCTAGTCTTTTAAAATGTATATATCCAATAAACACTTCTCCTCCCTCCTCCATGCCTGCTTCTTTTCGTGTCTGAAGCAGGTAGGAGACGCATTGGTCTATTTTTGTTGTTTTTAATTTAATGTGTTTGATTAAGAATTACAAACTAACAGTGTGTGTTGTCACAGGAAACAGCATTTACAACGCATGTTTTAGATCGCATGTCGTTACAACGACCGCGTTGTTACAACGCAAACCATTACATCGCAAGTCGTTACAACACCTTCCCTACTGTTGCACATACTGGAGTAGGAATAGTAAATTATACGATTCCTAAGTCCAGCGCGCCCCTTACAGCAAGTCGTTGTAAAGGCATATAGTCATTGTCACACCACCCAAGGCAGCACTCCCTGTGCATGTGCTTAGCTGGGGCAACGAGCATTGTGTGTAGTCCACGGGTGTGCCGAATGAGTTCTGCGATTGGAGGCAGCACTCAGGCCCCATGGCAGTGCTTCTAAGGTGAAGCAGCTGCGGGGGCATGGCGCTCTGCTTTATACAACCAAGTCTCGAGGTTTCTGAGGTTTGGTTGCTTAGAAACCGCTATAAATAGGAAGTGATGCTGTTAGCACTGCTTACTTTCTGCTTTTTGTAAAGTGCAGCAATGGGGATGGTGGAGGATATACTGGCTACTCCTAGAGGCAAAGTTGTGCTGAACAGGAAACATGTTGAGGAGTTGGGAGAAGATGGCCTTCTGTGGATTTCTAAAACAGATTTCCAGGATTTAGTTAATAATGAAATTGTAGCTTCTTTAATTGAACCACAAGCTAAAAAGCAGAAGGGTGATATTGATAAGGATATGGACAATTTAACAAAAGGCAAATATGTGCATGGAAAGATATTTTCAGAAATGCTGGCATATATTCATATGTCCTTGCTTTAACCCAAAAACTCTGTATGAGGAAGGGTTTTATACACAATATAGTATCTCTTTTGGGGATGCTATATCCCCTCACATGACATTATTAAAGAAATTCTTGCAAAAAAATTGGAAGGATATTGATAAGCAGAGTATTGCTAGATTTTTTTTTTGTAAGAGGTATCTTATTGCACAATTTGAAGATCAGTATTCACAGATCCCAAAAGTGAATTCTGTTTTGGCATTCATGGTTTCTTCATGCTCCTTGCTTTCAGAAGAGGCAACCCTTTCTGATCCTGTTCAAAAGAAGGTAGAGGCTCCTCTCAAGAGGGCTTACTCAGCTTCTAATTTTCAGTATACATGCAACCACATATTCTGCATAGGCCTCCCAGGTCCTACTTAAGAATTTTTAGGAACTGTTTGAGTGCCTTGTGGACCAGGGCGATCCAACACCTATTTTAGCCCAGAGGGAAGTATTGGCCCAATTCCTGTTGGATGTCACTTTTGATACCCTATGGGCCCTTTCATCCACATTAGGGGAGACAATTGCAGAATGCGCTTGTGTTGACTGTAGTGTCACACTACAAACAACACTGAGGGGAGTGCAAATCATGCACTGCTCAACACTGAGAGGTGCTCAATCATGGATTGCATGTACCATGATGCAAAGGAGCAAACTTTTCTGGGATATGATATAGTGTTCAGCCACAACCTTTTCCCTGTCCAAACTGATTTTCATGACTTCCTCTACCATTTATCACACATTCCTAATGTTTCTTTATGTAAGCAGTTATAGTCCGGCCACTGATTCCACTTCTTACGGCCCGAGCCAGAGAGTGCAGCTGGAGCCGGAGCGCATGGCCTGGGTGCGGAGAATACGGTTCAGGTGCGGAGAATCTAGCACGACTGCAGACGTAAAGATACGACTCATAAATGACATCTGTGTTGAGGAAAGCATGGATCTTACCGCTTTTAAAATCACAGGGATTGCGGCAATGCCGCACAGCAATAATTAGACTTCAGATGTTGCAGAACGAACAAAATGCCTGGTGTACAGCTATGTTTTTTAAGAAGGTACTCTTCCAAAGGAAGTCATATTTAACAGGCCAAGTCTAACATAAAGAGCCTTTTTGACGTTTTTAAGATCCTTTGGTCGTTTTTTTAATAACATCTGATATTTTAATGTTTTTACAAGATCATTGTTTTTAAAATTGTTTAATATTGTGGTAACATATTTTATTGTCTTCTTTTTCCTTATGTGCTTTTATGACTGTTAAAAAAAATCAGTTGAATAAAGCTTTACTTGATTGATTGATTGATTGACATCTGTGAATACCAAAAGTCGTAAAGTTCGACTTTTATCTCAGATTGCCTTTGTGAATTGGGCCCTACGTCTTTACTGATTTATATATTGACTTGATATTAACCAGATTTATAATACCTATTGCTGTATAAATGATGACCAAATAAACATGAGCTACTAAAAGATTTGAAATATTAAAACCTCCAAAACTTACATGATTCTCTTCATTGACTTTAGATGCTAAATTGGTGCTATATTGAGGAATTTATTTATCTTCTCACCCCAACAGCCAAGGTCCACTGGCCTGACCATGCGAGAATTAGGCTAGATGGACAGTAAATCAATTATGTTAAAATATTCAGATCCTCACTCCAGCAGTACTTTTACTAGCGGTAAAAAAAGTACGTACTTCCACTCTCAGAAGATGGGTGCGACAGGCAATCTGCCAGTCATACAAATCCCTGGAGGTAGTCCCTCCAGTGCAGGTCCAGGGAAGCTCCAATTGGTCACTTTTGGCTTCCTGAGCTGAGGCAGAAGGGGTGTCAATTCAATAAATTTGCAGGCCTGCTACACGGCAGACTCATCACACCTTTGTTGAGCAATATCATCTTGATGGGCTGCATTCTTCTGTGGATAATTTTGCTGTTGGTGTGAAAGCAGCAATTAATTGAATTTTGCATAATAAACTTGGTTTGCACACTATGGTGTCAAGCAAGTTCTTTGTTTGCTTGTGAAATTCTCATACAATAATGACTGTGACGAGGAGGTCCTATGAGGTGGTAATGAATCCATTACTTACTGGTAAACTTCACCACCCTGATTAAGGTCTTCCTCATCTCAGGCATGTACTCTCACTCCACCACTTCTGATGGCTTTTGTCTGGTCTTGTTACTAGCCGGCATGGAGGGGGAGGGAGGAGTCTTTAATGGATATAAAAGTTTTTAAAAGACTAGCGTGTAGAAGTGTCTTCCTGGAGGCAAGACTGACTTATAGAGTAATGACTGGGGCGTGGAGGAACTTGATCAGAGAAATAAAGTTTGCTGGTAAGTAATGGATTCATTCTTTATCATTTTGACTGTGTTGATTTGACTTCTTTTACTCCAAGTGCATCTCTTGGAGTAAGACTTCTGCTTGCCGTATGTTGTCTAAGAATGAGACAAGAATTCTTTGAAGGATTCTTAATTTTACATTTGTGAGAACCAGATTGGGTGTTGTGGGGGATGTGCCTCAACACCTATAGCTGTTTTGGCCTCTGTCTGCACTCAGCTCGTGCAGTAGGTTTCTTATATCTTGTCTGATTTTTTCACATCATTTAAATTGAGCGTACTTAGATTACATGTCATTGCTTTTCTGTGGCTTGAAACAAAACGCCCTTGTAAATAATCTCGGCATTTTCTCATTTATTTGTGATTAATAGCATAAGTTGAAAGAAGAACAGGTTGTGTGAAACCCAAACAAAACCAGTTCACTTGATTGTTCATCGCGTTGTGTTGCCTGTGCACAATGTACAGCACACCTGTGGCCTATTATTAGATCCTGCTTTACAGAACATAAGCTTGCATTTCAAAGAAGATCCTTTGTTGCAGGAGCATTTATTAAAATGCCCCCAGGTTTCTTTTTTGTCAATAAATTGACTGGATTCTTTTAAAGAAAACATCGGATTCGCAAATCCCGTGTGTGGTTTACGAGTCTCTCTGTCAGATCGCTCTCATTCGCCCTTGCTCTATTGTATCAAGGGATTTCATGTATGATCCCACTGAGCACAAATTATAGAGTAAAGTTGTAGGAAAAGTTTGTTTTTCAGAACATCTCGTGGATGTCACAGACATGTGCTTGCTAATCTCTGTAATCCTAGGTTTAACACTTATCCATCGGCCATCTCCCAGTTTGCTATCTATTTCATTATTCTATTCAGGTTTATTTTCCTGTATGTTTCCGACACAGGAAAATAGATTTCAACCAATCAGTCCTTTTCGATTTCTGAAGGTGGCAGGATGGCTCTGTGAGGTCAACGCTCAATGGAATATGCAGCGATCTGCATGCACTGGGGGTCATGGCTGAGCGCTCCATCCTTTCCAGGTTGTAAATCGAGTCCCAGTTAATTGGTTAATAGTAACAACGGCTATTCACTGCGCTTCGAAATGGAAGAAGCAAAGTATGAAGCGCTATGCAAAAACAAAATACGATTAATAAGCCGTCTGTAAGGTCTAGGTGCTGAATACCAATAGCCATAAAAAACGGACTGTTCAAACAACTCAAGGGAGAACCACAGGACAGGGCAGCCTAGCAGCAAAAAATCAATGACGTAAATCTAGTAAACAGGAGAATAAGCGATGCAAATAAAAAGATTAACAATAAACAGACAAAAATACAACGGCACATCATTAGTGCATTGAAACCTCAATTTAGCTGAAGCCTCCCTGCCTAGAAAATCAAACCAAGCTCGTTAAGCAGTCCTCATACGACGAAAATTGTTTCATAATTTTTTTATCTATTTGCTCACCTCGATTGTTGTACCTTTCACAACTGTTGATAAGTGGCATTTACTAAAACAGTGTTTTGAAAGAGGTTTTCGACAGTTTACACAAACACTGAGAGGGTGCAGCTATTTCATACAGAGGGCACAGATAGTGCTTAATTTGTAACATAATAAGTGCCAGGGTCCTCTCAGGAGATCACTGCTGTTTGCACCACTCATTGCTCCTTCCAGCACTGCTAATAACAGTACCAACACACCTACAAACCACCATACACATAGCAGTGTGACAATTCAGACTATTCGAGGCCCCGCCCCCATGGCTATAAGAATGGCCTGTGCCACGTTTTAGACATTTTTAATGTATATTGAATTAATAAACAAATGTTGTTGTGATGATCTCTAAATTAGGGCAGTCTGCCACATGGTGGTGCTGTTTGTCCAACTGCCTGCTATCGACAATTAAGTGTAGGTGCTGAGCTCCTGCAACCACCGGCTCAAAAAAAAGCACTGGGCACAGAACGAAACCCAGCTCCTCTCTTTCGTTCTTGCTTGAATTAGTGTATTATAGGTAAATGCATCTGTCCTCCTTACCTTACTGTACAACTAGTAATGAATTTCAGGGTTTTTGTCTTCAGAAAGCGAAGCAGCGTTGCTCATCGAGGGGCGCACCGGTGCTTTGAACTTCACTGCATTGTCACCCTGTGATGGAAAACATGTGGAAGGGTTTTGCACAACACCTCTTTAGCAGCCTTGTACGAGTAGTAGCTATTAATGTATTTTCAGAGGAAGCTGGACTTCAATGTATGTTCAGTTCATGAACACCAAGGACAGTTACCAACTTCAATATAACTGTCAGTTTTGGTTTAGTGTTAATTTGAAACCTATGTTTTCTGAGTGTGGTCACTGGGGTGTAACAAACACCTAATTGCACAAACCTGGCAACCAGACATCATAACTACCCTCCACTACCATAGCTTCATTTATTTTCAAGCACAGCTTCCACATTACCGAAATCAACCTAACTAGACCTAGTCCTGGTGCTTGCAGTATAGGGAAGGAGAGAGTGGCAGTGGGATGTATGTGTAGGAGGCACATCAGCACCACCACGTGCATGAAAGGGACATACTTTCCAGAAAGCACTTGAGTAAAGTCGCCTGACATTCCCAGGCTACGCCCTAAAACCTGCACCTTCGGGCCTACTTCAGGCAACATTTGTGAATTCCCAAAATGAACATGATTGTACCCACATGTAGATGTAAATCTACTCCCTTTTTCATGAATTGGACTTCAGGGGATGGGTTTCGACAACTTTAACCCATACCCCACTGTGCCTGTGAGGTGGTCTCTAACTGTTCCCCGTGCGTTTTTAAAAAACATGAACTGTTTGGAACGAGTAGCCAATAGTGACTCAATATGTTTCCTCCGTATCCAGATGAAATACAGCTTATATTTACTAAACCCTAGGAGACTATCGTATGGTACAAGTTGATATTTTTCCAGAAACTGTTTAAAATAAACCTCACATGGGGATGAAACAATAAGGACTTTATGATTATGAGGGTTGCAAAGCACGGATTAAAAAAGTAGACTATGGTACGACGGGTACGCTAGACATGGGTCCTATGCTCACTGTGCCACAGTACTGACACTGCACCACAATGACGAGTCAAAGGCAAGGGCAAAATTGGTCTGGGGTTCATAGTGCTCAAATTCCAATGGTATCTGGCTTGAAGGTTTGGACTGGACTGTTCCTATTGGAGCAGGACCATGGCTGAGTTGCATTTAGTTGGTATCTGGAGTGGCATAAAGGGTAAAAAGTGATGGACTGGAACACAACCCAAGCAGTTACAAAAGGCTGAGACTATTTGTAAGCATTCCACCTGTTGGACCTGACATCCTTTGCACAGTCATCTGCTAGACTTTTTACCTTCACTCCCCTATGTTTGCTGAATTCGTTTTTGTTGGCTTTAGTATTCTGTGCACTTTACCCCAGGTAACCAGTGGCAAGTTGCTTGTGCTCTCTCCATCAAATATGGTCAAATTAGTATACGCCTAGTTAGTATATTTAATTGAATTATAAGTGCCTTGTAAATGGTACTACATGTACCCAGGGCTGGTAAATTAAATGCTAGTAGTGCACTGCAGCACTCATTGTATCCACTAAACTAGAACTTCAAAACATGTCTCAGGCCTTTCACTGTAGTCTGTAGTGTAGTTAAAAACTGCCATTTTAACCTAGCAGTATAACCCTTTTGCTAGGTCTAACCCTTCCTTTTTAATATTTATTTGTAAGTCACCCCTAAGGGAGGCCAGAAAGGCTCATAGTACAGGGTTGTATTTAAAAAGTACGACATGTGTATTTAAGGTTTACTGGTCCTGGCAGTGAAAAACGCCTACAGTAGTTTTTCAGTGTGGAAAGACTATCCCTTCCATACACTATCATTGGGTTACCTTATTACAGTTACTAAGTAATAACTTCAGTTTGGAAACCGATAGAGAAATGCTTCTTCCACACATTTGAATTGTAATTTAAAATCCTCTTTAATGGTAAAGCCAGATTTAAGTTATTATTTTAAAAATTCCACTTTTAAAACGTTGACATTTTTCTGCTTAAACCAAATGTTCCTCTCTGCCAGTGTCCAGGGCCACATGACTGTGAATGGCTCTCCTGGGGTGTGTTGTGTATTCTTTCCTGACATGGGGCACAAGAGTCCTGTGTGTAGAGGAAGGGTGTTTTCCTGACCAGGTGTCTGGGTAGGAGTTCTGATGTGCGCTGATTAGATTTCAAAGCACCCTGTCTACATCACATAGAAAGGACCCTGACACCAGGATGCCCTTGCCTGTGTAACCCAAAATCGTTTGGAGCCAAACGCAGGGTAAGAACTGAATAGAATCCGTTTGGGAATAGGCCAGGAATTTCCCCCATACAACGATTTGCATTAGGTATAAATGTGGAACTTTCAGAACCTCTCATCAAAACAATCCTGCACCTGTAGAATAGATTCAGAAGAAGGACAGCCCTGCTGTCCAAAAGACGGAAGACAAGACCTGCTTTCTTTGCACCTAGGACTCCAAGAAGTGAGTACAGGATAAGTTGGCTGACCTCCTATGTGAGCAACAGGGACACAACAAGCTCCAGAGGCCTTACCTGCGATTAACAAGCTGACAAGCACCAAACTGGATCAATGTAAAGCTCCAACTGAGGCTTCTCATTTGGACTCAGACTTGAGAAGGCAAACTCCTCACTAGTATGAATCTGATCCCTGTACTTGACCCACGCTCTATCACAGTCACCCTGAACTTATGACTTTAACTCAGTGAACACAGCCAGATACCCATGAATGCAGCTTTGTGCCATTTGGAACTATTTTGTTTATCTAAACTCTAAAAATTCATACCTCCAGTTCTAATGATTGGATTTCTGTCAATTTTTTTGTGTCAATTAATTTATTAAATGTTACTTTTATAAATTTGTTTGGTATTTTTCTTGTATTGTATTTTCACTTTCTTATTGTTTGTATGCTGCAAACATACTTCACAAATTGCCTCCAAGTAAGGCCGACTTCTTTTGTGGGAAGCTACTAGAGGTCTAAGCACAGGTTTGTGTGGTGACTTTTGTGGTTCACCCTGACAATGGCTGTGTTTATTACTAGAGTGGGGCCCTCACCATCCTCAACTAATAACCCAATTTCTTGTACTAACCATCAATGTTGTGTTTCTTCAGTGCAATGGTTATACCCAGATGTGATTCCCAAGTTCACTACACCACAGGACCTATACGTCACTGATGAGGCTTGAGTGTGGGATGAGGGCTTGATATGAAATTTGCCATCATGTTGGTTTTGTATGCAAGGACTTGGTACACGTAGGTCAGCTTAGACATTTCATAAGCATACAAATGCTAATGCAGGTGCATATAAGGTATCAGAATTCAACTATATGAATATAGAAATCCCAGTGTAGGGAATCACCAGATGTTAATGATGTTCTTAAGTTTTCAGTTTACAGTGTTCAAATGGGAACTACATTCCTCTTCGACAAAAGAGCATGCAGTGACACAACCGAATGTACATAGGTCTTCAAATAAAAAAAACTGACCGTTTTAAATCCAAAACACAACACTGAATATGCGTAACTGACCTAAGAATAACATGCACTGCCACAGATTTCAGATGTCTTCAGTGATGTAATATGTGTGATCATAAGAAGCGCTTCATAGAGTTGCAACTTATACTTATGAGCCATGATTAGCAAGGGGTTGGCCTCAGGGTCTAGCCTGGACCCTGCCCCACATGCAACCTCGAGAGGGCGGCCAAACCCTGTTGCAGATAGCCTTCAGTTGTGGGAAGCCTTGGGCCAGGCCCAGCGTCCATACCTCACAGGCAGTCATGCCTCCTTGAGCAGTCAACCACACATGGACCTGCAATGTTACTTAAAAAAAATAATTGTTTGGGCCCTGTGGTAGTCCTACAGGAGCTCTGGGGGTCCAAGCTGGCTTCCGCAGGGGACCCTTTTATAACTCCTGCCACCCCACCACGCACGGTGTGGTCATCAATGATGTAATTTCGGATGTCATCAGTGATGTTCTCAATGATGTGATTGACTATGTCATGAGAGATATGAGATGTCACAAGCGTTGCACGCTGAGGACTTGAGTTATATTTACTTGATCTAATTATAACCACCGAATTTCAGTCCTTTTATAGGCCCATGCTGTGGGGATCCAGAGGCCTTCTGAATCCAAACTCACTGCGCTGAAAGGTACAATTCGTATGCAGCGTGAAATGCCCACCGCCCAGGCAGATGGGGAGATACACTGAGAAGCCCAGGAGTAGCATGTTTATGCACACTTACACTCTGTGAACATTTCTAATGGGACCACACTGACAGGGCAGAGAGGTGATGTTTCTTGTCTGGCTAGTGCACTCAGAGGGCAGAGGCACACCCAATACTATTGACACACGCCAAATTAGATGTACACGTTCAGGTAGACACAATATTTTGGAATATTGTACAGGTCATCGGATCAGGCAACAGAAGGTAAATTGAGGCATTCTTGTAAACGACAATGCTTCATACCCTTCTATGGGTTGAGAGAGAGGAATTGGGCAGGACGATAACAGCAGGAGAGATCAAACTGGCTATCAATGACCTGGTGAGGAATAAAATGGCAAGCAAAGACAGACTCCCCGCGAAATTTAATAAGGAATATGCAGAGATACTTGCACGGTACTTGGAAGAGCTCTAAAAAGAGACAATGGACAGGGAAATGCTCCCCCCAAACACCAGGGAGACACTTATAATCTCAGTCCTGAAACAGGGGAGAACCACGCTAGAGGCATCATTGTGCAGACCCCTTTCCATGCTCAATCTTAATCTACCAGATATTTAGCAATATTTTGGCAGATTGCTTGCACCCACATCTGTCAATGCGCATGCATGGCGACCAAAACAACTTCATACATAATACATCCCTAAACATCAGATGCTTCTTCCGTGTTCTCGAGGAGAGCCGGAGGATTGGCATCTAACATTGTTTATACAGTATGCACTTATCATGTCATCACACAGTTTTTCTGTTGTTTACCCATTGCTGCACAACATCAGGAAAAAGCATTTTGATTTTTAGCGATGCTGCACAGCATAGCCAAAGGCACATAGGCAAGACATATTGGATTTGACAATTCTTGTTTAAATGGTGCTTCACTGTTATGCATAGACCGGGGAAGGAGGAAGAAAAACAAGTTCAAGGGGGCGTGGCCAAGATGGCGGCTGAAGCGGAAGCAGATTAGAGAGCTCCGCTCTGGCCCACCAAATAACCTTAATTTATCATACCCTCTCGCTTGAACCAGCAGGTGGAAAGACTGCACTACAGCCCGGAATGGTTGTGCCAGCGGCTCAGAAGGGGTGCCAGTGATGAGGAGCCAGGATGCGCCTCAATGGCCACGAGGCTAAGCAGTGGCCTGTAGCGAGCAAGAATACCGACTTCGATTGTCAGCTCGGGTCAGATGGCTGCACTGCGGAGGCTGGGTGGGGATACAGGGATTGCCACACCGGGCGGAAAGAATGTGAGGCGCTGCTGCTCACATCAAAACACCGACGGTGGTCATCTGCTGCACCATAGAGACGAGCCAGGAAATGATGGGGAGCACCCCGCTGACCAAAAAGAACATGAGGCACGGTCACAAACATCAAAGTACCGGCAGTGGACGCCACCTCCCTCCCCTCCGGACAACCGATGCAGCCGGGGGAAAAATGGACTTGGGAGCTATCACAAAGAGAGTGGACACTCGATAAAAGTTATTTGACCGTGGCAGTAGCGCAAGGGAGGGGCGATCTGCAAGGCACATGGTGCATTTATATTAAATAGGCTGAAGACTCCGGGGCATTTCGCCCGGCAGTGCAGAAGACAACACGTATGTGCACGGGCCAGTTGGGGAGGTCGCCCTGCACCTGGAGCACCCAAAAACGCATGCAGCACTGGCAAGCATGGACGACCAGGGTTACAGAGACCGATGTCCAACATAGAAGAGGGGGGGGGGGAGTGCGACCACCAACCAGAAAAACGACTCACTGGGGCCAGTTTGAGAGACCGCGCTCGGAAGCTTACTGCCTGCATTAAACTAAACCCAAACTAAGAAGCGACTTGGCCAGAGCACCAGCAACCTATAAGGCACATGCAGCTGTTCGCTAGGAGGGCAGAGCGACAGCCGACAGTCCACAGAAGGACAGCAGCAGGCAGCACAGCAAACAGAGAAGGGCCTTACAGGGGACACCACGCTGAGAAATCTCATGAAATTGGCTCTCACCAGCCACGTAGGGAGGAATAGAATGTTGAACCATGGATGCCAACAAGCACCACATGCCACAGGAGTGTTACTAGTGGGGGTGAGCAGACTCATAAGAGTTCACGCTGGGGCCCGGCACTGGGGTGGATTGCTTAGAGGGCCGCTCCTGGTGGGTGTTCCACTGACCAGAGACGCGGACCCATCCAATCGACAGCTGCCTGGTGCTGTAGCTGCAGTGTGAGACAGGAGGTGCCCACTTGGGGGTTGTGGTGTGATCGGTGCCCTTCTCCCTTGATCAGTACATATAGGTGGCGAACTGGGCAAAGCACCGGATTCTCTGAACATCTGCATGCAGACACCGGGGTACCAACAGGTCACGGACATACAGGGAAAGCATACGTAGAACTGCCCGGAGTCGGGTGTGGCAGAAGCAATTGGCTGAGTGACGGGGAAAGACAGCCCAGCAAATGAGAATTGACCAGTATACTGCATAAGGGAACCAAGCCGAGGTGAAGCGCTTCAGGGCCCTCAGAGAATGGCAGAGGCCCCACAATAGGATCCCACGGCAGCACAGATACTCGCTGCTTTCAAGGCCACGAGTTCAGCAGTCCAAGTAAAAATAGAGGTGGTATAACTGGATGTTGGATTGCTGAGGGTAGACCTGCGAAAGGTAGCAAATCGCTCTGTAGCCACAGAGCAAACAGTCACGAAAATGCCTGCGGAGCTGACAACCTTAAAAACAGCGCTATCAAGCCTCACGACAAAGACCATGATCCGGGAGCAAAGAGCTGAAGATGCAGAAGGACGCTCATGAAGATGTAATTTACGTTTTGTTGGCTTTCCAGAGGCTTTTGGAAGGGAGAGCCTCAGAAAAGTTTCTGGAAAATTGGATCATGGAAACACTGCTGGTCTGTTCATAATTGAGAGGGAACAAGGGGTGTTGATCCCGGCGCCTCCTGTGGGCGCCCCCCTTGTACTCTCATAACGAAGATATTAAACTATAGAGACTGAGAGTGCCTCCTTAGGGAGGTCAGGAAGACTGGAGACCCTCAATTTGAAAAACACACCATACACATTTTCCCAGACTAAAGAAAGTTAGATCAGAAACAAAGGATGTCATTCACTAGCGTGAAGCAAAAGTTGAGAGCCATGTAGCTGCAGTATATGCTACTATACCCTACAAACCTTAAGTAATACATGCAGCGAGAGGATAGACTCCCCCTTACCTTTGAGAGGGGCGAGCTCCGTGAATTGGGGTGCACAACAACCCCCTAAACCTAACAGGCATCGGCAGTCTACCAAGCATCCCTGCTGTTTCTCGCAGAGGACAGTAGTGCGACAGGACAGATCGCTTGACATGAGTCACCGTGGCCTCAGAAGAGAGTCGGCCACCCCACATGGATCTGGCACAAATGCAAATCAAACGGGAGGAAGCGAAGGTGCTACTGGAAGTTTTGACTGCGTCTGGCTCCGACTCCAGCACTGGAGACATAATTGAAGGCACTCTGCAACTGTACAATCCATAACCCATTGTCACACAGACAGCATAACCTTAAACAGACCGTTAAGATAAGTGGTGGGTGGGGGTTTCAGCCCAACTGGTACTGGAGTCCTCACAAGGGACGGTGAAGGTCGATAACAGGTATAAATGTATGGTGGGCGAGGGAAGGGCCCCCCCCCCAACTCTATATTTTGCTTTTCATATCTCCTTCTTTTCCTTTTTCCTCTGTATCTATATACTGGTTCTCTCTTGACTGGTTATCTTTTAACTCCTTTCTGTATGTGTGAGGGTCAGGGTGAGAGTGAGTATGATGCAGGGGGATAGGAGCGCAGACGGGGTGGATCCACCTCGCAGGGTGCCTTAAATCACACAGCATTCTATTCAGATTGAATGAGTGAGGTACAGTTGAGAAATTCACATTATAGGAGTGAGTGTATCTGGGAATGGAATGGGGAAGCGTTCTTGAATGTGTGATCAGTTACATTTGGTTGTTATGTAACAATGTTTAAAGTTTGGCATACAACTGAGAAGGCACAAATTGTTCACTTAGTGTTTACCTGAGGGGGAGGAGGTGGGGGTTTGTTTGGGTTATAAGTATAGTCATTGGTAGCAAGGGCAGCATAACAGAATTGTAAGGACATTACGATGTTACTGGACAGATGGCGCAGTTCAAAATTGTGAGAGGGAATGTGCGGGCCTCAACTCATTTACTAAGCGAAATAGGGTGCACACATACCTCCGCCGTCATGGCATACACATAGCAATGCTCCAGGAGACACATCTGGTTGAGACTGAGGTAATCAAGCTCCACAGGAAGTGGAGGGGTCAGATGTACATGGCAACATATTCGACATATTCCTGTACTACTTTAGTGGCCTCACGGTACCTGTGGGGCCATCAAAGTAATTCTACAGATTACTTTGGTGGCCCCACAGGTACCGTTCAAACTCCATAGTACAGAAGCAGACATTGAGGGAAGATACATCAGGGTACAGACAGACCTAAATAGCAAGGAAATATGTATATTGAACACCAATGCCCCCAACATAGATGTTGCTGCCATTCACGGACACCCCTACGATATGGGCGAGGGACTTTAACTACGTTCTAGATGCAGCACTAGTCAGACGCCCTCTCAGGGCCACCTCAAAGCTGAACATGAAGCTGCACTGAGGGTGGTGAGGGACAGATTGGGGTACTCAGGCACATGATGTACCCGGATGAGGGAGGTTATGCTTGTTGCACCCCGGCGCATGGTCTTTAGTAGGCTGGATCATTTTTTGCTCTCATGTGAAGCTGCGTCACAAGCGCTCCAAATACAGGTGTTGGGACGTTAGCTCTCGGATCATGCCCAGTGCTACTGGAGTGGGGGCCATGGTGCGGCAGACCCAAGATTCCACTATGGAGGTTACATCCACACATGTTAAAAGACGAGTCCCTCAAGGAGGAGCTCAGGGAAGCACTTACTACCTTTTTCAAGATTAACTGGGGGTCTACAGATAGAAGGGGAGGAAATGGGAAACTTTGAAAATAGTGACGCGTGGGGAACGTGGCAAGTGGGTAGGACAGATGCGGCGGAAATTAGAAAAAAGTTGATACAGGCAGGTAGTGTCCTATCTGAGGTACAGATGACAGCCCAAGGGACCCCAGGCAGCGGAACAGCTGCTGAATGCCCACCGTCGAGTGGGTGAGATATGGGATAGACTGGATTGCTTAGTCCGCTGCGAATATCGCCAGTTCCTACATCGGGAGGGAGACAAGTTGAGCCAACTGCTAGCATGGTTGCTAAAACATGAGCGACCTCCTCCAATTCTCCTTACGCTGCATAGGCTGGACGGTAGCTGTGTTGCTACTCAAATGGGTGTTAACACACTCCTACACACGCATCTGTCATCCATTTATAAGGAGGGCGCAGAAGTCCCCCAGACATCCTAACACATTTCCTACAAGACTTGGCACTGTCCGGCCTCACTGATGACCAACGCAGGGGCCTAGATATGGAGCTCACACTAGAGGACTTGTGGGAGGCGCTGACCGCGATGGCCCGCTACAAATCCCCAGGCCCGGATGGTCTTCCTGCGGAATACTATCAAACATACACCAACATATTGCTCCCTCAACTCCTGGAAACTTTGCAAGAGGCCAAGAAAATAGGGAGCTTGCCCCCGTCAATGAGGGAAGCCCAGATAGTCATGATCCCCAAGCCAGGGAGTGACCCATGTGCACCAGTATCTCTCCGGCCGCTGTCAATGCTGGGAGTGGATACAAAAATATTAACTAAGGCTCTCGCGATACGACTGGGCAAGGTAATCACCCATCTAGTCCACACTGACCAGTGCGGCTTCATGCTGGGCCGTGGCACACATATCAATCTGCCAGTTGAGAACACCATTAAACACTGCCTGTTTGGTGTCTTCCCGACCTCAAAGGCGACAAATAAAATGCAACACAGGTTTGCGCACTTAGGGCTGGTACATGCTAGACGGCGTATTGCGATACATTGGACGCTGGCCACTCCGCTTACAAAACCCAAGTGGATGGAAGACATGTGGGAATGGGGGATGGCTGAGGAATGATGACTGCGGATAGTCCACTTAGACGAGATCAGCGAACGAGATTTGGAAAGGTGGGGCTACTGCTAACTGAACTACAACCCTATGGCCAGGTGGAGGGGGGAAATGGCTCCTATCCGTACTCGGGCTCCCAGAATGCACAGCCTGGAGGTAACAAATGATACATCAGTTGTCCCAACATCAAATATATAGCATGCCACGTCTGATTAGTGAGGGTAACTGCTTAGGTGAGCTAAGTGACATACGACATTTACCCACAGGGGGAGCCTCTGATATATCAGCCCCCATAAGAGAGTCATACAACGAAGAGAGGCCGAACTCATCATGTACTTGATATATGGTATGACGTACTATCCTTGAGCAAACTGCTGCGCCACGTTTCCATACGATACCAAATGACACACTAATACTAATGACATACTAATACTAATGACATACTAGTACTAATGACATACTAATATTGCCAAATTAACTGCTGACTAGTCTTGCTATGTCTTTATGTTGTTGTGATGTTTGTAATTTTATGTGCCTAATGGCAAACTGTAAATATAGCTTGTTTGCAAACAGGAAAATGGTGATATGTGACATCGTACACAGCTAGAAATTGTATGATCGCAGCAAGTGGAACGCAAATGTATGTCGTAATATAAAATGGATTAAGTAACCTGTGCCCAAGCTGTAACATGATGTCATGGTAATCCTGCAATAAAAACTGTTTTAAAAAAACTTAAAAGAAACAATCATTAGTAAACGAATACAATATATAGCCGACAAGACTTTTACATTCACTTACAAATTAATTGCATTAGCTAAATTAAAATTGTGATTCTACAATTTCATATAGTGACTTTCAGAAAAATGGTGGTATAATACGTCGATGTTCGAGCGTCAGCATCAACTCATTTTGTTTGACGACAGAAATGTTGTTTCCCACATTGCAGTGCAGAGGTGGCACTTAAAGGTGATTTTATTTGCGCATGTTTAGATGGCTCTCTCGTGCAAAGGCTGTTGTATTTTGACAAAATCATCTCCAATTCTAATAACTCACTAAAAATTGCAAACTGATCTTCATGTCTCTTAATGCCAGCTGTGTTTACACTGAACTGCAAATGCCAGCTGCGCGTTGTTGTCTCCTTTGGGAGTTGGCATTGCAGAAATTAAAAAGTTGTGGCAAGATTTGCACAGAAGACAATATTAGAGAAAGGGTATGTAAAGGGCAGAACAACAAAGAAAGTTAAATCTTCAAATGTCAGTCAGCAGTTCACGTTTGCAATCCACTTTTACTCGTTCATTTCACCCTCAATTCACAAACTTTCCACGAGTTAACCTCTGAGCAATCTGAATGTGACATATGCTCTCTCGTTGAGAAAAAGATGTTCATTTCATGGTTATACCAAGAATCAGTAATTATATACCGGCACCCAGTAATCATTTCATTACCAGAAATTAAGGGGCTTATTTGTGCCAGGCTTGTGCCACTGGAGCACCACTTTTTTGTTTCTTCAGTGGCGCAAGCCTCTCAAGCATATTTATGAGGAGACACAAAGCCCCTCTGTGTGGCTTTGCATGGCCTCCGGGATATGGAGCAAGACAAAGCATTGCAAGTTACTGCCCTTCCTTATTCTGCATCAAGGAGGCATTCCAGGGGCATTGTGGTGGATTTTCCTATGGAACGCCCATGGATTTTGACGCTGCTCCATATTTTGTTAATCACATAAACCAGGAGCAGCACCAACATCTTACGCCTCCCCAGAGCAGGCGTAATGAGTAGAAATACTTTTATTTCACCTCCTGAGATTGTTTTTGTGCAGGAGGGTGTCCCTTCCTGCACAAAAACAAACCTGCCTGCAATGGAGGCACCCTTGCATCATGGTGCAAGGGTGCCTACATTGGCGCTAGGCAGCAAATTGTGTGCCAGTGCAGTGGGAAAGGACAGGAATGCACCATATTTCACAAATACGTTGCATTCCTGCCCTTTCACATAGCAGCGCTGCCCTACGCCAATGCCCCTTAAATGAGGCCCATAGTGCTAAATGGTAAAATAATATGTAGATACAGTGTTTCCCTTCGACTTTCTGCATTGAAATTTGGAAGGTTCAAGTTTATAGTCAGAGGGGATTAATGTGGCCCTCAGCCTGTTTAAAGATTAGATACCCCAAATGCATGATGCCTGCCATGTGCAACTTTAAGACATCAAAACGTTGTTAAGTGAGGTAGGAATGAGAGACAGCAGGTGCCGATTACATGTAGGAGAACACGATTACACATTTTACTCAGCACATATGACGTACTCTCGTATAGAATATTTACCAATACCTGAATGACTCTAGCAAAGCCATGAGAGGAAACATTGCAATATCAGATCATGTGCCAATATAACTACATAATCTACTGCATGATCCAGTTACTAGGATGGATTTGATAAAAAAATTAAAGATTACCCGGTCGACTTGGCATACTTGCCGTGGTTTCCCCCTTTTGCCTTCAGACCTCCTGTTTTTGCTCATTTTGTTTTCATTGGCCTTAGGACTCTGCACACTTTACCACTGCTAACCAGCGCTAAAGTGCTTGTGCTCTCTCCTTAAAGCAGGTTATATTGAAGTATACCCAATTGGCATATTCAATTTATTTGTAACTTTCTTGTAAAGTGGCATTGCCTATGCCCGGGTCTGTAAATTAGATGCTACTTGGAGTGGGATAGTATTTTGAAGGTTCAATGGCAGCATGTCACTATTGATGGTGATGGAAGGTATCCCTTACACCCAGTCTCAACGCAAAGGTGCAGGCCTCTACTGCTGCACTAGTAAGTACTAATACACTAATGTTCCCTGAATATCATTTAAAATCAAAAATACTGGAATTATGTGAATGAAGGAACAATTTGACATTGTATACTGTGGACTGACATCGAAAACATTTGCATGAATAGCACAACGGAGGACATTGTGAAAATGTGAGAGTCTTAGGTTATGTAGAACAAGAGTTTATAATATTTGGTATCTTGTTGAACGGAGTATAATAACATTCCCAAGAAAATTACTGTCTTCTAATACACGCCAAGAGCCATACCCATATGCTATAATCATGCAAATTTCAATTGTATTTTTATAAGGATTACGTTTAGCAGCTCTTCCCAAATCCACATAGGAAACATATACATGGAGGTTTTGGAAGTGTGCTGATTACCATCATTGCCTTTGTTTGTTATACACATAAAGACTCATTTTTCATAATATCCACCTTGAAACAAATGAAGACCTATAAATCATCCAACGGAAATGCATTTCCTGACTAAATTTGTTGTTCTTGAAATTAATTCTCGATTTCGCCCAATGAAGCCTAGAGGTGTTTCTATGTGCAGTGGAAATATGTCGACTCCCTCTAAAACCTCTACAAAGTAACCTTCTCCTCATACCTAAATAAAATAATTTGACATCAATGCATTTTAAAATTACTTCTGCATATTGATTGGGGCACTAGACATGGACAGATGTTCTGCTAACATGGTTGTCGCATTAGGCCCATGCACAAATTTGGATCCAACAACTGCAAAAACAAACGGGCTCATTATGATGGCGGAATGAATGCCACCGCCGGCCCGTTGGTGGCGATCGTTCTGCCATCGCAATGAGATTTACCCAACGCCATATTAGGATGGCACTGGGTATGGCGGTAGATGCAAAGTCCGTCTGCCGCTTTTCCGCTGGTGGCAATCGTTACGATTGCCTGGCGGGCGGAGCAGGGCCACTAATATGGTGGCAGTGCCTGGCAGGCACCGTCCGCCATATAGTATGGGGGAAAAGACAGGCCTTTCGATGGTGGCAATGCCGCCATGGAAAGGCTGGCGTGGATTGGGTCTAGGGGTCCCGTTGAGGGCCCCCCTTCTGTCTGTGGGAGGTGGGGTGCACTTGGGGGTACCTATGGTACCACCCTACATTTTGCTGCACCAAGTGGCAGGCGCTGTGTGGTGCCTGCCATGTGGTGCAGTGAAATTCTGGACATGCGATTTTAACATAGTGGCGGGTGCGGCTCTCAAGAGCACCCGCCGCATTGTTAAATTGCAGAATGCGACCCCCATGGTGGCAGTTGCATCCTAATTCGCGGTGCTGGACCGCCGCATGTCTGGTGGACGGTCCCAACACCGCAGGGATGGCGGGCAGACTCAGGTCTGCCCGCCATCCTAATGAGCCCATAAGTATTAATATTTTCAGAGGAAATACACCAAAATGCAATAAAAAATGTGTCCTCGAAGCTCCATCAACAGACTCAGTAAAATGTGAAAATAAACATCTTGTTCTTTAGAGGATTGTCTGCTCTAGTTGTTGTTTCAGAAATAATTTTGGGTAAGTTTTCATTGGGTTCATTCTCAATCCTCTTTGTTGTTATAAACATCTACTGAGATCTAAGTGGCTAGAACCATCACCCAACTATTGCCAACACCTTTGCTATTGAGCAGCGTTAGCAAAATGTGTGATTCAACATTCCTCATTCGACTATCTTATACACTGAAGATTTCTCCTACTTTCTTTTGAATAAAATATTGGGGAGTTTTTTTTCAGCACTGCTTGTTTATATCCTGAGCTCTTCAACAACTACAACATTCATGCATATTGTAACTCAGTGGATATTTCCTTGTGCAAGGTAGCAATGGATTTGATAACAATAATTATCTATGGACTAATCACCAGACGATTGTGAACTCTGTAAGGACAACACCAAAGCGGACACAAATTGTGATTCGCTCAGTCTGTCGGCTTTGACATCGGTGTATGTCAGCCTATCTGCGAAGGTTCCCAATATGTTCTTCTGTGTGAGATTGTACTATTTGTGAGAGTTTGGTATGAAAGGTGAGATTGCTTGATGCAAGTTCTTGTGCTTGGGGGATGAGTGCATGTATAAATAAGAGTAATATATGTGGTTTTCTATGCTTTTTAATCTGTGAACAATATTAGACATATATGTTAACTGTATTTAAGTCTGAACTAAGTGCTTATTGTGAATTTGTATACACTTCCAAAAACAGATTTGTCACGATTTATGAAGAAAAAAAGATGAATAAAAACTCATATGTTTGTATAGTTACGTATGGCATTTCTATGGGACAGCCCAGTTGGAGCCCTGCGCAGGCCATTAGCTAATTAGATATAGGTCCGACAGGAGCATTGTTCATAACTAATCACCATTATCCTATCTGCAGTGATATATGTAAACGTATATTTGTTTTAATTAGGTGAATATTCGAAGGCACATCTAACTTCGAGGTAGAACAAATGAAGTAATTTGCTATAATAATGTGTAGGCTGGAGTTAAAAATACATTGGCCTGTAGTTAGGCAAATACACTTTTGATTATATTGATTCTTGCAACGAAAAATAGAAAGAATGAAGTCTATCAACAGCTAGTAGTTTGATGCTCACTTGACAATACTAACCCACTATTGATAATTAAAGAGATCACCTATGTGGACTGGGTTAGGCACCACTGGTTTGCCATTACATGACAACCACATAGTTTAGTGTAATCAGTGTCTGCCTTAAAGCCCCTTTTTTGAAATTATTTCAATGTTTGTTTAAAAAACAATACAATATAGAGCATCACAGCAAGCACATTTGTTATCTGCTGAAACAAATCAGTCAGAAAACTCTCATACATTTCCTTCTAAACCAGCTATTAGATTTACATGAAAATCTTAGAAGCTACAAACATCTTAGGTTTATTTAACCTTGAGCAGTGTGGTGCCACAGGAACTACAGATCAAATACTTTGCCTAAAATGGTGTTTTAAGAAAATCCCTCAGTTTGTTGTATATGAATTTTAACAAGCAATTGCTTGTAGATAGCTCTCTGGATGACAAACTAATGAAATCTGACAGGTTGAATGGTGCAGGGATAATGGGCTGAGCTGTCCAGCGACTGTCGAGCAGAAACTGATTACGTTTAAGACTATGGGAATTCTGGAAATAGGTTCACAGGAGCAGACCGTTCACTGTGCTTACAGAAACCATGAGCTAACCGTTTGAGTCCCAATATAGAAAAATGATTCTAAAGCAGCATAGAGGTTCTGCAGCTCTAGAGTTCGAATATTCTTTTTTGGCAGACAAATATGTGCTCCGATAGAGTAGGTGACAAATAGCTCCCAACACTTCCCTCGATCCTTTTAAAAATGCTGCCAGTGGGAATTAGAATGAAATATACTCATTAACATGCATATATTCTGCTCATTATTGATCGACCAAATTATTTTAGAAGATCAAGCATTTTCGAGAAATGCAACACACTCTTTCAATGCTAGGGGGTTTAATGACATATGAAAATGACACTACGCATGTCAATGAATTTGATTACATTCCTCTCCAGACATGGTTTAGATATAGTAAGGCAAATATTGATTGAATTGATTCAGGAGATGCAAAGACAGACAAAAACGGAAATGAGTACTGTTAAAATGAAATGGCAAATTTCTTGCTTTAAATTTAAAGTAAAATATCTCCTTTCCAAAGGTCACTCTCAGTTGAATAGGTTCAGCAGGCTGGTGGCAATCAATGGTTTAATATGAGGGATTAAAAAGAAAATACAAAAATCAAAAAAGTCATGCAGGACCAACAGGGGTCCCTGGTTACGCAATATGAAACCCTAAACAAACAACAAACATTTGAGTGCGAATAAACTGCAAGCTGATTTGAGTCATCGTGCAATGACCCACAGCACACGCCTGACTTGAGAGTGGGCTTTAATCAGTGGGCCTATATTCAAACTTGCCTTCAAACACCGCACGATGCCTGCCACGTTGTCTATTGAAATGCAGTGGTACCCCCCCATGTGCATCCCCCACCCCCCAGAGTCTCTGGGGGCCCGCAACGGGCCACCGCAAGCAATTCCGGCATGCCTTTCCGTGGCGGCAATGCCGCCACGGAAAGGCATGTTTCCACGCCCATAGTAATATGGCTGGCGGTGTCTTTTCCGCCCGATCGACTTGTTGACCGGGCGGAAAAGCGTTGGACGGTCTTCCTGTCTGCCGCGGTCACCCCAGCTATAGTAATATGGCGGGGACAGATCCCGGGCGGTTCGCCACCGCGATGCGGGCGGTAGCGATCCGCCCGAGATCCTAATGGGCCTTTAAGTCTCTAGAGACAGGGTCATATCTAAAAACATGGATGACCATGAAGGAGCTTGGGTTGGATACCAGAAGTGGATTGGGACCAGTCAGAGCTTACCTTCGGACTTTAAAGAAATTTCAAGAACAATTATCTGACCAGGTAATGTTTTAGCGATGCAAGGCTGTAGGCGGAGTCACAGTGAAGATTTCTACATTCGGGCTTTGTCTCTTTATTGGAAGTTGAAAATCTTCAGCAGGACGAAGCTGTAAACTGTAGCCCACAAGGGCTCCACGAAGCCGGATACCCCTTTTGTGAAGGACCGCTGAACAAGATTTGCTTCTGGAGAGAATAATATATCAGGAGTTGCCGCAAAGTCAGGCCTATCGGCGATGCATCTTGTGTGGATCAACGAGCAGGTAGGTCCTAGTCTCCTCACAGTTCTCAGAACACTTTTTGGCAAAATATTATTTAAGGCCCATGTTTTGGATTTTGGCAAGCTGGGCACCTTTAGCTTAACTTTCAAGGGTACTGGTCTGGAGAGGCATCACTTGGAGTGTCAGGATTCACTCTGGGTCCAGGTGTGGTTTCAAGATGGTTGGAGCATGTTCGGTCCTTGAGGCTCTGATCAGGAGTCCAACCAACTAACCCTTGGAATCGCTCTGGTAGTCCTGGAACGGAACAGTACAGAAGCAGGGCAGGCCTCTGGGGGTTCAATGCAGCAGAGCAGTACATCAAAGTGCAGCAAAGCAGTATTCTATTCTGAAGTACACAGCAGGCCACAGCAGTGGGCAGTCCTCAGAGAGTCCTTCCACAGGTCCAAAAGGTAAACTAAAGAGTACGTCTGATGGTCCTATTTTTATACCTGGTGCCTTCTTTGAAATAGGAGAAGTTTCTAGAGATTTCTCTTTGAATTGCTTTAAATTTCCAGCTTCTCATGCCCTTGCTCCAGCCTGACTACAGGCACAAGGAGGTAGTGTGAAGTCCTTTGTGTAAAGGCAGGGCACAGCCTATTGATTTGAAAGTGGGCCCGTGCCCAGCTGCCCCCCCCCCCCATCCTGCGAGTGATAACCCATCCATGCACTTCTAATATCTCCATTGTGTGGCAGTCTGGGATGAATATACAAAGTCCAACTGCCAACTACACCCAGTCATGTGACCCAGGAACATGCTGCAGGCACCAAATGGTTAGGGCAGGAAAATGATAACTTTCTAAAAGTAGCTGAAATTGAGGTTTCTGGTTGGCAGAGTATACACCCTGTCCAAGCAGGATCCACAGTCTTCGTCAGGGTAAGTCAGATACACAACTTAAATTAAACTTAAATTAAACTGTGCTCACCCTCTGGTAGCTTGGCAAAAACAGTCAGGCTTACCTTAAGAGATAATGTGTAAAGTATTTGTACACACTTTAATAACATTAACACAGTAAAAACACCACAAACAAGACTCCACACCAGTATAAAAAAACAAAAAATATGTGTCTGAGTGAAACAAGACCAAAAATATAAAAATCCATTTAGTATAACTCAAGATAGTCATTTTTAAGGATTAAATGTGAAACAGTGCTTAGAAGTCACTAGTGGTCAAATGATTACTTGATATCGTGAGGAACTGGTACAAATCCAAAGTTCAGGCCGACTGCGTGTGAGGGCAGGCCGGCTACAGAACACAAGCAGGGCCCACTAAGAAAGTACCTTGTATGGAGCAGAGCATTGACGTCAAGCACACGATGCGTCAGACTTTTCCCCGTAGTCAAGTCACTACGTCGGAGACGAGCCTCACAGACGGCGTTGAAGATTTGGTTCTGTATCATCGCCGAGACTCGCAGACGGTGTCAAAGAATCAGTGCTGCGTCATCATCGAGTCACGTCGTCATTGATTTGGCACTGCGTCGGGGAGTGATACATCGATTTTCCACATGCAATTGCGTCAATGGACAGATGCAGAACCCACTTTTGTGGCACAGGACTGGAGGAGGCTCCTCAGGAATGGGTAGGATGCACAGATGGCAGAGTCCAACAGTCTTGTGGTACGGGTATCATTAATTTTTCATAGGATAACAGTGTAGGGTGTTCATTGAACATGTAGATTATATTAAAAAATATATGATTTGTGATTTTTTAATTTCCGGTGGGTGGGTTGTATTTTTTGCACTAAAGTAGAGGGCTGATAATTAGAGGGAGAAATGCTGCTTGATGACTATAATGTTATTTTCGAATTTTCGTGTTAAGTGACCCCAGAGGAAGAGAGCAATTCTCTAAATGCATTGGGTGCAACACAAATTGTGTCATTAGAATGTAACATCAGGGTATTTTTTGCCAATGGAACATTATGGTTGGAAACGGCGCACTGCTAATAAAATATTTGAAACATGAATGGCTGCAAACTCTGCTTGGTTAAATGAGAAGAGAAAGGAACAAGATTGATATGTGAACTGAGAAAAAGAAAAGAAGAAATATTGAAAAGAAATTAAAATAAGGATCGAGCTTTGTATTATATGAGCCAATGGGCCAGTTTTTCATAGGCTGTGCACTTCGGACTGTGGAACCCAGTGGGTCACAGCAGCATTGCAAAGAGTCCAGCAGCACCAGCAGAATTACAAGAAGTCTTTTGTGTCTCTGAGAAATAAGAAAACTGGTGCCATTGGAGAAACTTGGATTCAAGGATATAGAGAGCAGGTCCAGTCCCTCTAACTCCCAGGCAAGCAGCAGCAGGCACCAGGCCAACACAGCAGAGCAAGTTGCAAAGTGGCAGTCATTTTTGTTACACAGCAATCATCAGGCAGCAGGTCAACAAAGCAATGCAAGTAGCAAAGTGGTAGTCCATCCTACAGCACAGCAGCTCTCCTTCTGGGTAGAATGCCTTTGGTTCCAGCAAAATTCTAATTTAGTGGTATCAGAGGTACTTATACCCAAATGTGCCTTTGACGGGGGCAGACATCAAAGAGGCCTTGGAAGATCACAAGACCCCTGCCTTTCCTGCCTTGGCTCCAGACTCACTACAGGGGAGCATGCAACTCTTTCTATGGGGACAGGCACAGCCCAATTCAGGTACAAGTGTCAACTCCTCCCTCCCATCCTGCCTCAGGAAGGCCCAGCAGCCTGGTGATGAGCCTTCAGGATGCAAATGTCAAACCCTTTTTCCATATGTGTGACTGTCTGGAGGGAATGCACAAAGACCAGCTGTTCTCCAGCTCAGAAGTTTATTCACAGCCAGGCAGAGGCACAGGATGGTTAAAGTAAGATATTGCCATTGTTCTAAAAGTGGCATTTTCAGACTTACAATTTAAAATTTGACTTCACCATAAGTTGTGATTTTTTAATTGTGAGTCTAGAGACACCAAACTCCAAATTTCCATCTGCTCCCAACTGAAGATTCAACTTAAAAGATGTTTAAGCAAACCCAATGATAACCGATGGGAGAAATAGGCCATGCAGTAATGAAAAAGGAATTTAAGAGAGTTTCACAACCAGGACATGTAAAATTTCAAAGTACATGTCCTTTTTTTTTTTATTACATAGCTCGCTGCCAATTGGGCTACGTATGGCCTACCCTAGTGATGACTTACATGTAATAAAAGGAATTTTTGGGCCTGGAAAGTAGGTTAAGTTGCCAGGTTTAAACTGCACACACAGGCTCTGCAATGGCAGGCCTGATCCATGCTTAAAGGACAGGTGAGTGGGTGGCGCAATCACTGCTGCAAGTGTTAGACCTGGCCCTTTTGACGGGTTTATCCCTAAACCTTTTGCCTTTTGCCTCCTATTTAGTGGACCCTGTTTTTGCTGGCTATATTATTCTGGGCACTTTACCACTTGCGATCAGTGCTAAAGTGCATATGCTCTCTGTATAAATTGAGATATGATCGGTTATCCATGATTGGCAAATTGGATTTACTGATAAGTCCCTAGTAAAGTGCATGGTGTGTGCCAGGGCCTGTAAATCAAATGCTACCAGTGGGCTTGCAGCACTGATTGTGCCACCCACATGAGTGTCCCTGTAAATGTGTCTCAGACCTACCAGAGGAGTGTCTGGCCACGCAGTTTGTAACTGCCATATTGCCTTGGCAATTGCACCCACTTGCCAGGCCCAAACCTTTCCTTTCCTTACATGTAAGGCACCCCTAAGGTAGGCCCAAGGGGCAGGATGCAGTGTATGTGAAAGGTACAAAAATAACAAATAGTGTGGAAAGAAACACATAACAGTTTCAACACCAAATTATCAACCAGGTTTTGGACAGATCTCCTTATTAGATTTTTTTTAGCTGCACTGTCTGCTCATTTTGCATTCATGTAAATATGGTGTGTTATGCAACAAACCCTTTCAAACCTTATTGGTGTATTTTCATCACTACAGATACCCTGCAGAGGTCCCGCATATAAAACTTACGCATTATAGAGGATGGTCCCTGCCTCTACCAAAGAGTAAAGACTCCAGATCCAAGACTCATGGGCAAGCATGTCAAATGTACAGGATCAGCGCAGGAGCATCATGCACCCTGGTCCTGGAGCCATCAGTAGAATCCTGAACTCCTGGTCTGCCATGGCCCCTCAATGTTTGGACACCAAACACTGAAAGGCAAGTGAACCCCTGCTCTATGCGGTGTGCCTCTGCAGCGATCCATACACAAAAACGAAGTACATTTGCACCCGCAGTAGTATTCCTATGAAATGAATGGATACAGATTTGCCACTTTGGGGGTTCACAAACACTCTCAAGTTCAGGTTTCCACGCGATGTACTGGACATGTAATGAAGCATGTTTTCGGAGCTGCGTTTGCCCCGATGCTTTGTTGTAAATAATGTACCATGATGCATTGGGGGACTCAGTCCAATAAGCATATGCATTTTTTCTTTTCTCTTTATCAATTTAATATACCCTTCCTCTTCAATCCCTTGGAGACGAGCGACTGCAGCTCTTTGCTGCCGGAAAAGGGTCTCTCTGGTGTTTGTGAATGCCAACTAACTTTCGAGGAAAGCCTCGCTTTCATTCACCAATCAACGCCCTCTGAGTTAGGCGCACCGATTCCTTCTGCTTCCAGATTTGCAGACTTTCACCCAATGCAACTCGTAATTGGGAGGGCCTTATTTCCCATTGATACATCGTTCTTCCGGTGCTATCAATGTAATCATACCATTACTCAGAGCCTATAGTGAGCCCGCTGCTTCCACTGTGCTCTCAAGTAATTTCTATTAGGTTTCAAGGTCAGAGGTCAGGAAAATTCTTCTCTGTGTGAAAGGATTTCCTCGCGCCCTTACCGTCATCATTGTAATAGGCCAAAATAGAGCAATTTCCCTTAGTTGCAAAGGCATTCCAGAAATGTAACGTCAAATTGGTCAGGCTTTGTGCAACTTGCAGCAAAATTGCGAGAAGAAAGAATGGAGTTTAGTAGAAAACTGTGCACTCAATTCACCATAGCAACATACGTATGAAAATGGAATTTTAAAGTTTTTCTAACTATTTGGCACTTGTTGAAGTTGTGAGTGACGTCAGAAATGTTCATGTCATTTTTTTTTTAAAAGGCTCGTGCGTGTTGACACCGTTTCTTTTTTTTCTGATCATTTTATAGGATTACAGCGTCGCAGAAAACAGTAGGCAGGATGTACGTATAACGAAGAAGAACCATAACACATCACATGACAAACGCCACTTGGACCACAAGGTAGATACATCAGTACATGTTATCACATGATACAACACCCTCCCCGCCCCCTCCCAGGGCACAACGTTACACAGAACGGACCAATAACAGGCGTGTGTGTCTAAAGCCAAAACAGGAGAAAAGTAATACCATTGTCCTCTGGCGGAAATGAGAGGTGGGAGACAACAATGAAGTCACACCATGTGCATCCATGTCCCCCAAATCTTGTCGACATCTTGGGGACAGCCCCTGGCTCGTAAACCACCCTTTCAAGGATACAACAGTGGTCCATACCTCACTTCCAACCTAACACCCTGGGGTGCGCCCTTGTCCTCAACTTCCTGGCGTGCCGCTTTTAGCCTTTAGGGAGCTGAGGTCAATAAGCCAATAAGAGTGTGGTGTGCTGTCGTGCCTCCGGTCTCGTCCATTTTTCCCAGTACAGTCAACTAAGGGGGCACATCAACGGGACACCCTTCACCAGGTGTCAGGATCTGATAGATTCAGCTCCAGTAACGCTGGATACCAGGACAGTCCTATATCATATGCATCAAAGTCCCTATTGCAGCTCTGCGTCTGGAACAAGTCTGTGAAAACTGGCTCCACCTTCTTCAGCTGCTCTGGGATGTAATATATTTGATAAAAATTGTGGAATTATACCAAGCTGAGCTGAGCTGAAATGGTAAGTGAGCGAGGGGTCAGCTTAGCCTCTCACTTCTCGTCATCATCAAGGAGGGCCAGAACCACCCCACACTTGGCTCATAGTTGCGTCATCACATCAGGCGTATTAACAATCAAGTGAGCTGTAAAGAAGAGAAATACCGCCTTTACCCGAAGGCTTCAACATTTTCTTGGCTTGGAGAGGATAAAACTCCGTAAGCGGTGCCAGCCTCTCCCAGCGGGCGGTCAAGCAGTTAGAATTGAGATTCATGCATCTGGCATTCACCCTGGAGAACAGCAAAGGATTTCATACGCTGTCTGTCTCCTCTTCCTCCTAGTTTTCAAAATTCTGATGTTGTCCCGTTCTCTGAACTCCTCTGACCTGGGGGCAGAAGGCAGCCAATCAACAATCCACAGAGGAGTCTCACCTGTAGGGTTCCCATACAGCCAATATGGTGCAATGTACCATGCCAGGCAATTAGTGTAGCCATTGTCACCACATGGAGATTGTGGAGTGCTCAGGTGTGGTACAGAGATTGGAAGGGGGACGATAGAAAAGGTCAAGCTTGAGCTGAAGGACTGGGTTGTCCCTCTACCCAAAAACCCAATCGTTGTCAATGGTGAGGTGAGCCACCCAGTAATATAACAGAATGTCGGACATTCCCAGCTGACCCTCATAAGTCAACTGTGTGCATTTGGCTGTGTCAACTCAGGCTGCCTAACCATCCACAAAAAGTACCTAAAGTTGGCTTTTTAGGGTTTGAAGAACCATTGTGGGAAGGGCTGCAGGAGGTTTTGCAAAACATATACAGTTTGGGAAGGTCCATTATCTTACTTAGCTTAACATGGCCCATAATCGATAGGGGTGAGGGTTTTCCATTTGCGCAGTTAGCTCTCAATCTAAGAGACCAATGGAGGGATATTAACACCCTATTTTATACTCCATTCTCTTTCTCTCTATCACTCTCTCTTTCTCTCTCTTTCTCTCTCTCACTTGCTCTACCCTGTCCCTCTTTCTCTGTCTCTAGCATATACCACAGAAATGTGACTCACTTGTCACTACATTAACCAATTCACAGTTTAGTTCAAACACTGCTACCAAACTTTATTCTAGGGACCTAGATAGAGCCACTGTCTACAAACCTGGTGCTTGGAGTTATTTTCCTTAGGCATTCTGACATGGGTACTACTTTGGCATAACAAATTTGTTCCAGCACTGCCCTTCCACACTTGACTCTCAGGGTAGTGAGGGTGATGAGTCAAAGGCTTCTCAGCAAGGTAGCGTAGGTGCAAGAACTCAAAAGAGTCAACCAGCAGACACAATACTATGCTTTCCAACTCAGTGCTTTCAGGAGTGGGTTCAGGAGTGAGCAACCTATAGGGTGATGCTGCTGATCGCCCAAAGTGGATACCTGTAGGTCAGTTTAAATTGCATCTTTCTAAAGAGATCATGGTGTCACTCATGCCGTATATCAACATGCCCTTCTATGGTATGATACAGTCTCTCAGTCTTTTTGACACAATCTCATGGTGCATGCCTCTTCTGCGCACTGCTTAGCATTGCTCTGATCATGCTCTGCCCTTCACAGTCACATGATAGAGTTCTCCAGTATTGGGGCATGTTCGGGGGGATGAGGTCCCATTGCCTCCTGAGGGCCTCAGGACTAAATTGGATTTCTCCCTCCCCCCCAATCAGCAGTGCACCAGGTGGCATGTTTGCAGAGTGGTGGAGAAGAGGGGGTATGGCCCCTGATGACCTCTCAACAATCCAGCTGTGTGGGTCTTACTGAAGGTAACTGTGCGAGTAATTGGCCCCCAAGGACCCTTAAAAGCTGAGGGGACTTCATCCCCCAACTAGTAGTGCACCAGGAGGCGCATTTGAAGAGCAGTGGAGAAAGGAGTCCTTTGGGACTTACTGGAGGTAACAGGATGGATAGTTGGCCCGTAAGAACATCCTTAGGGGCCAACTACTCCTCCTGTTATCTCCAATAAGTCCCACACAGCAGGATTGCTGAGAGGTCTTCAGAGGTCATGCCCCTTTCTCCACCACTCTCCATAAACGGAACAATGTACACTACTTCTTGGGGGATGACGTTCTCTTGGATGCTGAGGGACCTTGCAGGCCAAGAAGCTCTCCTGGTACCTCTTGTATGTCCTACACAGTGGAATTACTGAGAGCTGGTCGTAGGCTCAGTCCCCTTTCTTCACCATTCTCCAAACATGACTACTAGTTAAAAAACCATAGAAATTCAATGAAAAAAAACAAATGTTACAGCAACATTATAGTTAGGAATGGCATTTATAAGACCATAGAAATTCACTGAAAAAAACAAATACAGGGACGTTATAGTTAGGATCATGTTTCACTCATACAAAACCAGAGAAATTCAGCAGTTATAGTTAGCTGAGCTAACTATACCTTGCCCCCCGCAATGCACTGCTTATGACCTCACATATTACATCAATCATACCATGGTCAGTGACATCACTGATGACATCTCAATGAGATCCCATCTAACAGACCCACCATGCTTATACGTATCAAATTAGTATTATGAGTAAGGAAAACATCAACTTGCAGTAAGGATGTGGATAAAGGGCAGTTGAATGAGATAGCATACTAAAAGAAAAAACTCCCCTTTTACAAGACAAGGTCTCTATAGGCGAAAATTATATAGGAAAGCTGGCAATGCATGAGATGACACAGAATTCAGGATACAAAGAACCGTCACTGTATAGACTCAGAAATACACCCCAAAGTTCGAATGATGACCTTAATCAAAAGCACTCTGAAGGGTTCAAATGCATCATCAATAAAAGATAGGTAAAGTCTTATCTACTATGGATAAATTCCCCTAAATTCCACATGAACTAAGAAAAAAGGTGTCCTCATTCTCATTTCTCCTCCTTTATTTATGTGCCATTATAAATATATAAGACTGCTTTTACATCTACTCTAAATACATTGGCCAGATTTATAAATCTTTCACACAGTGCAATGCAGCAAGCCACCTTGTAGCGCTGTGCTGAGTGAAAGGGAAACAGCACAAATGCACCCTATTTAACATTATACCGAGCATTTCTGTGCTTTCCTAGCGCTGGCACACTTTTGGCTCAGTTTTGGGAGCCGAGCACCAACGCGGGTATCCTTCCATCATGGTTCCCTGCATTGTAGGCAGGATTGTTTTTGTGCAGGAAGGGACACCTGAGAGGCATTTTTCTATTTCTATGTGTGCTGCAAAATGCAACACACATAGAAAGAGCAAATATGCTAGGAGAAATAAAGATACGTAACATTTTGAAGGGTCCTCAGGTCTGCCACTAATAATGAATCTAGGAATGTGCCAAAATTCATGGTTGGGTGCACGGGAACACCACGCTCAACCCATACAACACCCCTCTGCCACAGAGTAACGCAAGGCAATGATATGTGCGACCTTGTGTTATTTCTATAATTAGCAAACCATGCAGGACCAAGGAAAGGCTGGCTACATCTCACTTAGGTTTTGCATCTCCCTTGTTCCCTTTTGCTTGGCACAAAGGGGGAAGCCAAACCTTGAAAGACATGTCCCACGGAGTTTATTACTATCGACGAGTTTGTAGAACATGTTTTATCTCATTCACTTACATTTTGAGCATTAAACGGGGAGCTTATTATATTTTATTAGCACACGGATGTTGAGAGTCTGATTTTTCTTGAATCGAGGGACGGATTGTTTTCAGTAAAACATTGATCTTGTAATGCAAAGGAACACTCTTCATTCTCTTACAGAAATGACAAAAGAAAGGTTTTTATTCCCTGGAGCATGTGGGAAGATGGCTTTGTAATCTGTTCACTGGACACCACGTCGATAACTGAGTAGGGGTACCTACTTTGCTGAAGGATAACACACGAATATCTGCAATGACAGAGACTGTGCTTAGAGATCTGCACCAGCTTAATTTGTATTAGTGCTCCCATAGAAACTGGGCATAGGCCCTTACCACCAAAGCTGCAGATACTGTTTATGGACATGTGAACTTGCTCGATTTCTGCAGCGGCATCTCCAGCAACTGATTGGCAGAAACAGACCGGAGCCCTGCTGCAGACAGAGATCACATGAATAATGCACCTTGTGGTGCTGAAGGACCAATCCATCATTCGGAATCTGACTATTGTCATGGACTCCCCTAGACTATCACTGAAGCGAAAGCCTGACTAACGCGGTCTACTTTCTTAAATATTCAGTGGCTGCCCTTTGAGACAAATCACGTGTGCACCATTTCTGAAAACGTAATTACTTACAGCAGGGACAGGCTAGCCCTCTGTAATAGGCAAGCTGTTCCTAGTAATCTCTGTGTTTTCATTAGACTCAGTTCACGCCACCAAGAAGGACATGATCTCTGGCTGCTCAGAACTCGATAATACTATTAAAAGGAAGAGGCACAAATGGCCTACTGGGGAGAAGTCATGAAAGATACCCGTCTTATATCAGTGCCAACAAGCTGTCTCAACCATAATTACTTTTTCTGAGACCCTCGGGGGCACAGTGGCACAGAGCTTTTAGAAAGTTGTCGCTTGCCAGCTGTCAAGAGGAGAAGGGCAGGACAATAATTTCCCGGTGGGGGTGCTAAGGACATTGGCCAATGGCAGCGTCCTGATACTTAAAGCGAGGTTTCACACAAGCACATCTAGTCGGGCATTTCAATTGCCTTATTCCATGCACGTCCATCCTCATGTTTTAAAATACACACTAGGAGGGTTCGAAATGAATCCAAAGCAGAAGGGCATGATTTCTGGACCTTCTCACGTCCTTCCACGTTGTCCTTCTGCCAATCACATAACGTCTCTCTCTACACTGGGGGGCTCATTTTTGAGCCCCTGCATCACTTTTGCGCCACCGGTGCCTCACTTTTTGTGACGCACCAGTGGTGTAAAACATGCGCCATGTCGCGCCATATTTACGAAGTGACGCATCTAGGTAGATGCGTCACTTCGTAAACCCCTGCGCTACATTATACTTGTGCAAGGTATAATGGGCCTCATTTATGAGAAGTGTTGCATCGCTGCGTGAAAGCTGCGATGCGTCACTTCTCAGTGCGCCCTCCTTGCGACACCAATGATGCGTCATATTTATAATATGACGCATCATGTCGCAAGGAAGGACAGATACGTCAGCCGGCGCAAAAAGTGGCGCATTGCTGGAGTTGTGTCGGAAGCCTGACGCAACTCCAGCAATGTTCCTTTCACATGGGGCAAGCCCCATGTGAAGGGGCCTGCGTGACCCTTACGCCTGCCATGAGGCAGGCGTAAGGTTTTGTCGCATTGGCGTCCTAGTAGTGGCGCAGCGAAATCTCATAGATTTCGCTGCACCAGTCCTACGACCCTTTCTTGCGGGGGTACGCCCACCCTGCATACATTATACCTGGTATAATGTAGCGCAGGAGTTTACGAAGTAACACATCTACCTAGAAGCGTCACTTCGTAAATATGGCGCGACATGGCGCATGTTTTACGCCACTGGTGCGTCACAAAAAGTGACGCACCGGTGGCGCAAAAGTGACGCAGGGGCTCATAAATAAGCCCCCCCAGTATGCAGGGTCGGCGTACCCCCGAAAGAAAGGGTCATATGACTGGCGCAGCGAAATCTATGCGATTTCACTGCACCCCTACTAGGACGCCAATGCGTCACAACCTTACGCCTGCCTCATGGCAGGCGTAAGGGTGACGCAGGCCCCTTGAACATTGCTGGAGTTGCGTCAGGCTTCCAACACAACTCCAGCAATGCGCCACTTTTTGCGCCGACAGATACGTCACTTATACTGATGTATCTGTCCTTCCTTGCGACATGATGCGTCATATTATAAATATGACGCATCATTGGTGTCGCAAGGAGGGCGCATTGAGAATTGACTCATCGCTGCTTTCACGCAGTGATGCGTCACTTCTCATAAATGAGGCCCTGAGTTTCTCCTAAGGATTGGCACAATTTCGCATATTTTATTGAATAATACACAAAATTAGGCACAGAATTATCCGTATTCCACAAATTAAATTTTGTTGGTCATCTGCATGAAAATTGTACAGAGTACCCACGAGAAAATGGCGGAAAGGTTTTGCAGCCGAAACCCACGAGTTACACAGTTCCAGCTAGACTTTTTCTGCTCAAGCAAACTCCCGCAGACGAAAATTATGCGGTGAACCAACACCTGGAGGAAAACAAAAATTACATGAAATACACAAATTCCAAAAAGCAATAATTATATCGGTTGATATGTGCATCTACTCGACATATCTGAATGAGGAGTTTGCAAAAAATCTGACTGCCTACTTAAAATCGCTTATCTACCAAACGTACTATCTACTTAAAGGTCAATTTGTATGTGTGTTTTTAGACTCATAGGGCCCGATTCACAGAACTAACTTAAGACAGAATCCTAAACTTACTACCATTTTGGTATTCACAGAAGGCACTTACTCATTTTGGTATTCACAGAAGGCACTTACTCATTTCGGTATTCACAGAAGTTAGGAGTCCTAACTTTAGGACTCCTAAATGCCTTCTGTGAATACCGAAAGTCTTAAAATTAGGATTTTTCTCAGTTTAGTAGTAGTATAGTTAGGACTCCTAACTTTAGGACTCCTAAATGCCTTCTGTGAATACCGAAAGTCTTAAAATTAGGATTTTTCTCAATTTAGTAGTCCTAAGTTTAGGACTCCTAACTTTAGGACTCCTAAATGCCTTCTGTGAATACCGAAAGCCTTAAAATTAGGATTTTTCTCAGTTTAGGAGTCCTAAGGTTAGGACTCCTAACTTTACAACTACTAAACTGAGAAAAATCCTAACTTTAAGGCTTTCGGTATTCACAGAAGGCATTTAGGAGTCCTAAAGTTAGGAGTCCTAACTATACTACTACTAAACTGAGAAAAATCCTAATTTTAAGACTTTCGGTATTCACAGAAGGCATTTAGGAGTCCTAAAGTTAGGACTCCTAACTTCTGTGAATACCGAAATGAGTAAGTGCCTTCTGTGAATACCAAAATGAGTAAGTGCCTTCTGTGAATACCAAAATGGTAGTAAGTTTAGGATTTTGTCTTAAGTTAGTTCTGTGAATCGGGCCCATAGGTTTTAGAAACACAAGAAACATAGCGGAATTAAATAGGCGCACATCTAATGAACCCTAATATAAACTGGAGGTTTTAAACTTACGCATACTCATCGCTAAAGGTTCTAATCTCTGCCTTAATAGTAGTGCATTGAGATATTGATTTTATTTTGTTTTTGTAACTTGTCTAAATATTAATAACAGCCATGCGAAAATCAGCCAAGCATAAGATACAACTTTTTTCAAAAATGTCTATTTACGTAAATACCGGCAGGAATTCAAAGGGATCCTAAAATAGCTTGCAAAGAACAGGCAGAAGAGTGAATGTGCTTGAATTCGAAGGTAGTGGCAATATCAGACTTACAAAGGAAAAGAAAATACAGCATGGATATTAAACAACGAAATCCGAAAGATTTTAATGAAATGTTATTTCACTATCTAAGTTTTCTAGTTAGTCTAGCGAATTAAGGGATGACCCAGATAAAGAAATATGGTGTGCAAACATGTCAAAAATGCATTTGCACTGTTCATATTTATATCCAACTGTGAAGCAAGCTGTCTTTGACAACAGCCTGGAGATATAAACTGAACCACGTGAGAAATGCTTTTTCTCATTGATAAAAAAAAGTGTCTGTTAAATTCAGCTCCTGAAATCACCACTCATTCATAAAACGCACCTCATTTATATGAGCAGAAGCACGAAGGAGGCTCATTACAGTGCATTCCCATGAATCCAGGAGGTACTTTGAAATTGTTCATCTGTTTGAAAAAAAATACATATCATGCTACTTCAAGCAGGAATTTTGTGGCCTTTCAAATGAATGTTCTACAAAAAATCAGTAGGTTGACAGTCAACGGTTTTCTAAATGTAACTGTCTTCTTACTGGTCAAAGGGTGTGTTTGTATGTGTGCCCATTTGAACTCAGCGCAGTCCACTATTACTATCACGCATTATTTTTCTTTGTAATCTATGTGTTTATGTATATGGTAGTATATAATAAATAAGTTTAGACAATAAGAAGTTATCAGTGATCTTGGAGCCCATTTTGATTTCCAACCCCCACAACTCATGTCATAGCAGTTGTTGGGACAGTAAATTTCCCTGCATTGTAAATGGCCAGGTAGCCCTGCCCTGACCCACCGAACTGGATGTGAAGCTGGTCTCTTGACTGACTTTTGGTCCAGTTACTATGTTAATCCAGCATGTGATCTGTGTCCTAAGCCTGTCCATGGTAAAGCCAAGGTCATAACCTTGACCTGGAGGAATGAAAAACATGTACTGTTTTCTCGACATGGAATTACTAAATTCCGGAAATGTCGCAGTGATTGCAGCATATAGATGGATATTCATAGTCCAAGGTAGACATTTTTACTGTTTCAGGGAGAGTGCAGTCTACCAGGACCTAATCATAAAGTACTGCAACACCTATGTGCAGGTGCAAGGTGCCAGTGGAAGGTGTGTATGCATGGTCAATGCAAAGAACCTGGATGGTATCTAGATTTCCATGTGTGGGGATATATTCTGGCTATGATATTTTGGAAAAACAGTACTAAAAACTAGGACAGGGTGAATTTCTTTATATGAGCGAATGTTTGTATAATTCCTAATAGCTGGCCCATGCATGTTTCACTTAATTATGCTTTCCTCCTTCTTATGCTGAAAATTAGCATAACATGCTGTTAGAAATTAGGGTCTTTAGTTAGCAGAGATAGGTACCGTTCTACAAATAGTAACCCTTGCTTCTAGTCAGGGTAAGGGGGATATACACTTTACATAACCCCCTGCTCACACCCTGGGTAGCTTGGCATGAGAAGACAGATGTATCCCAAAGGCAATGTGTAAAGTGTTTGTACTCAAAACACACAGTAATACTGTGAGCACACTACAAATGGACACCACACCACTTTAGGAAAAATAAAGTATCTTTAAACTCAACAAGAGCAAAACAACAAAAATCCAACATACATGTAATAAGAATACGACTTTTAAAGGTTTCAAGTAACTAGGTGCATAGAAAACTATGGATGCATGATTCTACACAACGTATCTGTAGATGCGTCAAAATTCACAAGGCCAGACAGCCAAAGAGATGGGAAGCATCAGAAACAAAGAGATTGGGGAGGCGATGCAACAGTTCTGCTGCATGCAGGAGAAGTGATGCTTTGAATACGGTCTGTAGAGGCAAGTGATGTGTCGACTCCGAGAAGATTCTGGTCCGCGGGTGATGCGTTAGGAAAACTTGCCGCACAGGTGTGATGTGTGGAACTACGGGATGCGTCAATCGGTGCTGCAACGGTTTCTTCAGCCACGATCCCTCTATGCATCACTTCTTGCAGCCACAACAGGTGCTGCTTCAGGTCAGTAGCGGTGCAGCGATGCGTGGAGATTCTTCTCGCGCAACAGTGCTGCGTCGGGAAAAACAGCCGGAAGAAGAGTGATGCGTCAATTTCTTCAGTTCTTTGGGTTTCTTCCAGCTCCCAACAGCAGGAACAACCTCCAGAGGCCCAAAACTGGCATAGGCACCTCCTGGCAGGTCAGAACTCTAAGCAGCAGAGTTCAGGGGAGCTGGGGGTGAAGTCTTTTTGTCCCTGAGACTTCAGACCAGGAGGACAGCACACACAGGCCCTTGGATATCTCATTCAAGCAGGTTCACAGCAAAGGTCCATACCTCGTCCTCTCCTTGGCAGAAACAGCAACTGGAGGGCAGCCCCGCACAGCACACAGCAAAGGGGCAGTACTCCTCCTCACAGCCGTTCAGTTCTTCTCGTTGGCAATGGTTCCTCTTGAGCCTAGACGTGATCTAAAGTTCTGGGGTTTTAGGTCTACTACTTAAAACCCCATTTTGTCTTCGTTCTCTTTGTGCAAGGGTCGGTGAGCCCAGTCCAAACCTGTTCTGTCCTCACTGGTGCAGTATGACCACAGGGTGTATATGTAACACTGTTTTGATCACCTGTTTTTTGTGTTTGTCTCAATCCCCTTCCTCATTAGGGGTAGTACACTATTTAGTGACCCTCCGGTCCTCTCTCCCTGATGAAATTGCTGTAAGCTTGGGGAATGAAACATGGTGGCCTTCCATTGCTTTCGGGTTTGAGCATGTTGAATGATTTTTAATCATGCGTCAGTGGCCCATTCAATTAAATCTGGATTTAGTCACTTTGCAAATATTTTTAACTTTCTTTTTGTGGTCATTGTTGACTTAGAGAGCGAAGAGAGAGGTCTCAGGTATTTAAGAGGACCTTTCTTTTTAATGCAGGGGGTAATAGGCTTTTTTTTAAAAAACAGTTGTGCTAGCCACTCTCCACAGTAAGTTTTGCGTGTCTAGGCCTGTGCCCTGCATGCACAGGAAATCACCAATGATGAAATGATAGCCAGTCGATAGCACAAGTTTCTGGCTGCAATCTATGTGAGGCTCTTCCTTTAACGGTTACATGATTCTTTGTCACTAATTGACACTGCTACTATATTCTTGTGCAGGTTCACTCCTATAGTTATAATGAAACCCTATGATAGGGTGACAGGTCTTTATTTTTTAAATAATCAAGCGACCCCTTGGAAATAATTTATATCTTGTCTGTGGTGATAGTATTTTTATTTTGTATTAGACAGGAAAATGGCAACTTTCTAATGTGGAATTTTCAACATGGTAATTTAAAATACAACTTTACCATCACGTTAGAGTTTTAATTACTAATAAAATAAGTCCTTGAATAATTTTCCTAGTTAATCCCAAACGGAAATTCTGCATTATAAAGTGTTATAATGTCAGTGCTTTTCTATGGGAGAGTCAGTGTTGCCACAGTGAAAAATGGCTTTGGAGACTTTTCACTGCCAGGACATTTAAAACCTAAGTACATATGTCCTACATTTTAATTACTATGCAACCTGCCCTATCAGCATGTAGGGCGTACTTTAGGGGTGACTTATAAGTATTAAAATGAAAGGTTTACACCTGACAAAAGGGTTGTTTTGCCAAATTGAATTGGCAGTTTTAAAACTGCACACCATGGTTCCTGTTGCAGGCCTAGAGTCATGTTGTACATGGTTACTTTAGTAGTGGAAAAATAAGTGCTACAGTCCACTAGTGATGGTTAATTTACAAGTCCTGGGTACACAGGGTTACTCATACTAGGGAATTATAGGTAAATTAAATGCATTAATCAGGGTTATTAACCAATTGGATACAATTTTAGGAGTCAAAGCAAATGCACTGGAGCCTGGTAAGTAGGGTCACAGTGTGCAGAGTCCAAACGCCAAGATCATCAGTTCAATAAAATGGGGTTGATCATGCAAAAAGAGGATTTGCCTTACATGACTCCCCTCCAGGTGAAAGGTGAGGAACAACTAATCATTCCCTTGGTAGTTCTCATCATCTGAGCAGAAGAACCTGGGAATGCCATCTACATTGGCATGGTCAATCCAGGGTGGTGTTCCACTGTAAAGTCCATACCATGTAGGGAGATTGATCACCTCAACAGTTTGGGTGTTTCTCCTGTCATGTGCATAAGCCATCTAAAAGAACTGGGTTTATTTCAACCCTGAAGTGAGTCCTAACTGATAGGGTCTCAGCTTCGTCAGTGAATAAACCACAGCAAAGGATTCCCTCTCATAGCACAGCACAGCTGCTCTCTTGGGGAGGAGTTGCTTGTTAAGAAAGGCAACTAACTGGTTGATCCTGGCCCTCACCATTCAGCTTAGACAACATTGTCTCAATTCATGTTCTGAAGTATCTGTCTGGGCAACAAACTCTCTGATAAAGTCAAGTACCCAAGTACAGGTGCTGTGCACTGAGCCTCCTTTGGTGGGGGGGGGGGGGCAAGACCCCTTTTCTTTATCCCCCAGGGACTCTTTCGATACACTTGTGCACACCCGCTCATCAGCTGTCTTACCCAGATCTCTGGGGTTAGGCAAACTGTGGATCCACTAGATGCTGGCAAAACAACTCTGAAGAACAGTTACCTAAAATGTGCTCTATGGCAATCAAATTAGACATTGCATTATATGTTTTAACTTCATTATCTTTGATCCAGTCTTTTAGTGCTTCACTGAAACATCAACCAATATCTACACAGGACTGCTGTTTATCTGTGGGATTGTCTCTGAACATTTCTGAATTCTGGTCAGCTGTGAGCCCAAATTTCTCCAGTAAGGAATCTTTCATGAGTTGATAAGATTCAGGTACACCCTCCTCTACGGTCAGGAGCCTATCCTTCTCTCAATACAGGTACAAAGTCCCACAATAGAGAACCCCAGTGGAACCATGTTGTGCATTTTGCAACCACTCTCAAAAAAGACAAAGCATTTATCTATGTGGATCCCCCATCACAAAGCTATACACAATATCTTTGGGCATGCGAGGTTATGTGACCCCTGCTGATAACCCCTTCATCACTGACACCATTGTTGATAACCCTCTTCTCTTCGAAGGCTAATCTCTTCTCTCCGTTTCCTCCAGTGTAAGGTGGCTAACACTTCCTGTTTTACTATGTTTACTGTAAACTATCTCTACTGTAAACAATCTCGGAGTGCCCCTCTCTACCTAACCCCAACATGACAGAACCTTTCTTCCCTTGCGCAAGGCTCCTGATGCCCCGCAGGGATGTGGCAATCATAATGAGCAAAATCTCCCTTGTGGTCACCCAAAACTGGTTCTGGGGCAGCCCTCTCCCACTGGAGTGCAGGACAATGAAGGGGGGAGGCCTAGGTTGGATATGCATCTGCCTGTGACATGGTAGGTACCGACCTTTTGAATTTTAATTAAGTTCCTGGGCCCCGCCCAGATGGCCCTCCTGTTTGTGGGAAAAGCTCTTTGTCCACTGCTTGGCAACAATACACATCTCACCACAGGAGAGCCGTTAACAATCAGGTTATACTGAATACTGGCAGAAAGGTACATTTTGTTTAGGCAGAAAAATTTCAAGTTTCTAAAAGTGGCATTTTCAAATTAGTAATTTCAAAAAATGACATGCCCATTAGGTGGGATTTTAAGGTACTATTATATAACTCCTATAATCCGTGCCTTTTAATCACTCTGATACTTGTTGACTCAAGACTGCCACTAAATTTGTGCTTCTGTTTTTTAACTTGTACATTTATGGCCGAAATAAAGCATTTACTATTAAAAGGGGTGATCACCCAAAAAGAGACATTTTCATAAATATTTGGTTGTGTGTGTTTAAAGTAACATCCAATTGAAATATACATTAAATTAAATAAAGCAATATTTACATTTTTGTTGTAAAATGCACAAATAAAATACATTAAAATCAACTGAACTAAGAAGCTTACGTTTTTATTAAATGTACTAAATAATAATTAACTATAGAAATATTAGTGAGAATTTGATTTTTAAAAGTTATTTTAAATAATAATTATAAATGTAATTAATATGTTTAATGTATTTAATTATTGAATAAGCATTCAATGTGATGAGGAATTGCACTGTAACATTTACTTTTCAGTTCGAGGTTTATAAAATACATTTTATGTAAATGAACATTTTTATTTACATTAAAATATGCAAATTGTTTTACAAATTCTTTCACTTTATTATTTTCCTTATACTTTATCAAAGGGAGATATCCATCCCAGTGAGACCTTTGCGTATGTATGAAAACATACTAGTAGTAACTTTACACTCATAAAGCCCCCTGTTATGAAGGAGTAAAGACATGTATGCATTCAACTAGAGGTACATTTATACTCAGAAATAGTGAATAGCAAAAAAGTGTAAACTTATTACTAGGTACAAACTTAATTAGATCTAGATGTGTAAACATACATTTTAGAATAGAGGCCCTCACATCTAATAAAGCAAAAGCTGAATAGTTGAAGCCCTTTGAGATTGTAAAATGTTTCGCAGCTGAACAACTTTCACTTTCCTTATTAATCTGCTTTGGCACACAGTCAAATAGTCTGCTCATTTGTGTCAGAAATGCTAATCTCCATTTCAATTATTTTAGCAAATCTTTGATGCATGCCTTCAAACAGCATTCATTGCTAATTGGGGCACAGAATAGAAATGTGACAAACTTAAATCACTCACATAAAACATACTCTTTTTGCTCCAAGTGGAACACCTGACATCTGAGAAGAGTTACAGGAAATTCACACACACATACACTATAGTTACTTGCTATGAAAACATGAGAAAGTAAACATCTGTCATAGTTTTTGATTGGGAAAATGGTAGTGATGTTTTTACAGTTGAAATGTTTATGGACAAGAACAGGTTTCTGTATTTGGAGAGTGGCTTTTATCTGGTTGGATGATTTCTAATAATTAGAGTTCCATGTTTACTCCTCCACCCTCTAGAAGCGCTGTTCTTTGGTAGACTTTGCTGAAGCAGATAACTAAGCATAGTTAGTATGTTTGCTTAGTCACTGCAACTGACGGCATATACTTGTTAACATCTTATATATTCTGCATGCAGACAAGATTAGGAGGCTAAAACTAGTGGAGTTCTCTGTCACACCTTTTTGGATATGCTGCTCTGGTCACGTTTTGGGGCACACATAATTGGACCATATAGCATTAAGCCATGAAAAATAAAAATCAATGAACTATAAAGATGTTTGGTACTGGGAAGACAAACTATAGGGGATTTGTACAAGAAAATGTCGTAGAGCGGTGTTACTCTAAAATTGGTAACGCCACGCTCTGACTGTTTTAAAATGTAGGGATGCGCCGTATTTACATAAAAACGGAGCACCCCTGCATTTCTCATAGCACTAAAAAAGCTGCATAGAGCCAGCGCAGGCACCCTTGCACCGTGCTGCAGGGGCGATTGTTTATGTGTAGGAATGAACACCTTTCTGCACATAAACAATCTTTAAAGGTGATTTGCTGTTTCTATGTGTGATGCAGAATGCAGCACACATAAAAAGAGCAAAATACGAGGAGAATTTAATAATTTCGCCTCATATCACCATCCTAAAACCAGGTTTTACCTGTCCTTGGTTTTTGGTGCTGCCCCATCCTTGTAAACATGGGGCATTTTAAAAAATCAATGGGTGTTGCAGTGGAACGCCCACTGCAACACCGATTATCTGCCCCTTTGCCGCAACAGACTGCGGTGGAAAGGGGCATATTTACAAGTTGGCATTAAGCCACGTTACATGGCTTAATACCACCTTGTAAATCTAGGGTAGGGAGCAATGCCACCAGAGCGTCACAAAAAGTGACGCTCAAGTAGCTTGTAAATATTCCCCCTAAGTCTATTGTAGGTATTGGATGGATATAAATCATCCCTGCGTAAGAACTAAGTAGCCAAGACAGACTTAAGGGAAACGATTGAGCAATATGTGCTTTTACTCTGTAGAAAAGAGGTAGAAAAACACATAATGGGACTGATGAACTATCTAAGTTTACTTCACCAACAACCAAAGGCTCATCATTAACTTACAGAAGGGAAAACTGGCATAAGCCAGTGTGCCAGGAATCATTTTTCTTTGGCAGAATCATTAAGTTATGAGAAGTGACCCAACTGTGCATTACCTGAGGACCAAGGTAGCTCAGTTTAGGTCCTGCAGAGAAATACTTGGAAAACACCTTGTTTCTCCTTCAGTTAATGACTAACATCAGCATTTGCACCATTGGCTTTAGCTACCAGTACCTGACATAAGAGGTCAAAGTAAATTCCAGGGAACAGGAAAACCCACCACTAGAATTTTAATTGTACAGTGTTCTCCATGAATATTAAAGGTAGAATAGTAGTATAATAATATTGAGGACCAAATATTGAAGTAAAAATATTGAAAGTTAAGTATACATTTTCCATACCTAACTCCACATATGTCCCTTGGCAATATATATCTTCAACATATGTTGATGTGAAGTTAGGAATATTAAATCTATACTTTTTCTATATGCACATACTTTTCAATATTTTGGTGTTTAATGTTTTCTTCACAATTTTCTTGTATCTCAATATTCAAATCCTCGATAATCAGTAGTACAATAAATATGAAACCTCTAAAAATTAATACATACCACGATGAGGGGAATCCATCAACCATCCACCAACTTCTAACAACAATAGCGCTGAGATAGTGCACACAAATTCATAATTGTAAAGAACATGCAAATGTACTCCCCCAGAGAATATTGAGAGCCAACTAAGTGTAACTTGACATTGCCATTAATATATGACTGTTTGGACGTAACATCTCCCCGTTGAACAAAGTTTCAACATGCCTTGCAGCATCACGCAAATTCTTGACCACAACACAGTCAAAGGGACAACATGCAGAGCTCTGCCAATGTGCACATTGGTGCTTCAAAGCAAAATTGAAAATAGAAAAGATATTTTACGGTTACGGTGCCTGATACTGATGATGCAGGAATGCCAGAATGACGAAAGCACATGGAGCCATATAAAGGGTGAGGCCGGCTGAACATCTCTGTACTCTCTTATGCAAGTAAAATATCTATTTTTTGCATGCGTAACTAATACCTGTATGCCCTCAGGAGAAGTTACGTAAAATATATATTTTCCCATTTTTGTTGCCTTTTTCCTACTGTATTATTTCCAAACACTAGCTGCATGTATCTGTACTATTAAGAGACACTTAGTAAGATTCAGTAGCTACAAATATGGGAACAATCACTGATGCTGATTTAAACTGCAAAAAAGAAGCTGACAAATGAAACAGTGCTTCACTGTAGTGAATGGAGGGAGGCACAGGAAGCCATGCATGTGTGGTTTATGAGATATATCTCACAACTGTAAATGTAAGATCATAATATTTTACCTCCTCAGGCACTATCAGTACCTCAACTACAATACCAGGAATATGAAATAACATTGATGTCCTTTTCAATGCTGTATTGTAAACTTAGCCATGATCAATACGGGTGTGGATGTTGGTCACCCATTACTCATCTTTGTCCTGATGAGTGCACTTGACCCAGTGTGGCTTATGTAAGACACACATTTTGACACATGGATATGAAAGGCTTATTAAAAATATCTGTTAGTTGTAGAAGAACTAGAATAAAGTTAGAAAACAACAGTAACACATTCTTAATATGGGGCTCTTGAGAAAATGAGATTGAGTACACTTTGGTGGGATGTCTTAGGATAGCACAAGGAGAAAGGTTATATAGGGTCTTGTTCTAAAGAACAACTAACAAGCTCCTGACAAACACAGCTGAAAGTCAACCCGCTGTTAACAAATTCCAGAGGGTGTTTCTTCTCCACATAAAGTGAAGCCAATGACAAAGAAGCTTCTACGTATTGTTTGAGGGTTAAACATACTTTTAAGTGCATTTCACATCACCTGGTGCAAGCTTCTTTAAAGCAAGGGTAAGGCACTGGCATGGGTCCCAATAAACAATGTAGTAAGAGAGTACAGTACTTGATATATTCACTAACACTAGGGAGGGTGTGCTAGATCCAATTTCAAAACAATCAGTCTGTCTCTCTTCTCCTCCACCTTTATTTTGACATTTATGATATCTGTTTAAACTGTTAAAATTTTACTTTATGTGCATTGCCATATTATATTATTTTTTTTTATTGTTTATCTCTGATTGTATTGTATGCCAATTGAATTATGTTATTTTTGTGCAAGTGCAGTCTGCCAGACCAGCTGTATTCACCACGGGGAATGTAATCCTGCCTGCTGCCTACCATAGGTTGACTTCAGCATCGCTCTTCTTTGCTGCCTCCTCATTGGTTCACGCTCCCGATACATCACTTCCATTTGAAGCTCAGTAGCACCGCTCAACTACATATTAATTCCCTTAAATTAGTGGCCCTCCACTTTGATGCAGGTACTATAACTTCTTTTCCAAGCCCATTTATAGGCAATTGTTGCTTGTTTTCTTTTGCTTCTGAAACGCTGCTACTGGCATGCTTCATTATTAAAATTAGCCTACTGACACTGAGCTTTTTCTTCAAGTATGGTGGCATGTGAATAAAGATTGTTCTTCAGTGGTTATCAACATTAACATATTCCCCAAGGTGGACAAGTTGTATCCCCGTGATGGTGGACAGACGTAGCTCTTAGCATCGACAACCTCGCTGCCCTCCAGCACCGGAGGTTGGGCATGGTTCTGGGATTCCTGGCTGACTTGTGAAGCATTTCAATGCAAACACGAGACTGTTCGCTAGGCACTGGTTCTGTGATGCTCTTTCGCTCGCTGTGCCTTGCAGACTGTCCACGTTCTTTAATGGGCTCAAGTCATATTTGCGCAGTGTCCAGGAGATAATGGAACATAATGATTAATCTTGTTCTGGTGCAGACAGCCAGAGTTATCAAGAAGCAGCTGAGAGGCCCAGGGGTATTTTATATGTTGCCTGTATGAGTTAAGTGTTGTGAAGTGATTTATGCAGCTATCTCAGCTACAGCACATTAGGAGAGTTGCAGGAAATATGCACCACCAGGTTTTGTGTCTGGCTCATTCCCATCTGTGGCATGAGGCAGTGCTCAGAATCACCGCAGGGTGTTGAGGTACCAGCCCCACAGACTCACATATGTCAAGCTCAGACATCACAAAATACCTCCGCACACAACCTCCGAAGAGACAGTGCTGCCTATATTGATTGTAGTGGGATTTTTAAGCCAAAAAAGCTGAGATAAAGCCCTTGTAAATATGCCCCTCGATGAGCTAGTGTCCCGCATAGGAATAAGGTGAAACTTACAGAGTGTATCACCATGCAACAAACAGCATTTTTGTAGCCGAGCAAGTCTCTGCAAAACACTTGAATGTGTGCGTTTTGCGTTTATTTCTGAAGGCGCTCTCCCTGTGCAAGCGTCGGAGGGAGGACCTACATTGGTCCTGTAATTTATGAAAGCCAGGAGCTAGACTAGTGTGCGTCCTGTATGAGCAACATGTTTGTCAAGTGTCAGGAAGTGATAGGTCTCAGGTCAATTTGTGAGCACTAGTGCACCTACAGCAGAGAGCCATGTGTGTATACTGCAAGGGCCAAATCCCAAAGGCATAAGCAGCTGTTCATCCTTCCTAGGCTGAAAAATAAAATACCACCTAGTTCGGCCACAACTAACACTGCGTATCAAGCTCCAGGAGGCTGTTTAGTGTCTTGTGGTCGCTATGGTAATGAACAATATAACCATACAGACAATATTATCTTTAATATGTACTTCTAATTTCCAAATGCCTGCTTCCTGGTATGCTGCCGTCATCTTCGTAGTGAATGAATAAACAGATTAAAAATAATAATATAAATTACATAAAACAAATGAAAAATAAAATGGATATTGAGTGATCACCTGTGACCCATAGGAGAAGGTGCCAGGGTCAAGTAGGATGCTCCAGCCCTCCGGCTCTATTATCCCACCTCTGACACCTCAAAGAGTGACTCCACTCACTCAGGATTGGCTGCTCGTCTGCTTGAAGGAGTGCCTGGGGACAGTGCTGCCTTCTCACCAGTAGCGCTGCAGCATGGCTGCCGGTGATAGTCTCAGCAACTCAGACACAGTTTAAGGGCCTCAGGACCCCTCTCTGTGCATTCTCCCCTACTGGGCCTCTGCTACTGCCCTTGCACCCTTGGCCTGGTGCAGTGATGAGCAGCCCGATGCCGGATACTCCAGTGACGATCAGCTGCAAGTAGGGCAAACCTACACCTATCGGGAAAACAGAAGCCGTACATACATCTGTCATTCTCCGTATGCGCATGTGATTAATTAATGGGCGTATTTTGATTGTGCTTCTGTGTGTGTATGTGCGTATATGTATATGCACACTGTCTGTGTGTATGTCTGTACGTGCGCACAGCAACATGCCTACTTGTGCGCGCGAGCATGCCTATGTGTGTGTGTGTGATTGTTCTGTGGTGTGCGCTTGTGTCTGAGCGTGCATGTGTGGGTAACTAGAACTGCATGGGAGCATGCATATGTATGTGAGTGTGAGTATGTATATGTTCATGCTTAAGCCAGATGGCAAAGCCACAGCCAGGATAATCCAGGCCTGCCAGCAGCAACAGGTCTGCAAGGCCGCTGTCTTCAACTCATCTTCCGTAGACTTTAAAGTGTATAGGAAAGGTCATGTAAACCCTTACATTGATCTGTGTTTTGCTTTAAAAATGGAAGGTAGTTGCAGAGCTCCGCTGAAAATACAGACGCAAAGGTTGGTCTGGTGTCATATCATGTACCAACAAACCCTGCCTGCATACATGTGTGTCTGAATGTGCACATGTGAGTAAGAATGGAGGAGAGCCTGCATGCGTGTGTGCTTGTATATATGCATGCATGTGTGTGTAGATGTGTCTCCCGTTGGTAATACTGTATATGTATGTGCATACTTGCTTATGTGCATGTCTATGTGCGTGTGTATAAGACTCTGTTTGTATGTGTGTGCTCATGCCTGCATACGTGTGTGTGCATGAGTGTGTGTGCGCGTATGTTTTCTTCTACGTTTGCATGTTGGTGTATGTATGCGGCTGCAGCTGGCTGTGTTTCCGAATGTGTGTATGTCTGTGTGTACGTTTGTGTCATTGGCATTTGCAATACCAATAGCTCCCACTCGAACAAATGTGAGATATATTGGATTTCTAATGCTTGTTGTATCTTGGCTCTAATCAGCTGTAAAGAGAATCCTAAGGCTATGTCTTCTTCTAGGAGATGACCCATGGGAGATCAAAGTGAGAGGGGAGAAGAGTTGGTCTAACGGCTAGGGCGGTCGACCTCCGACCTGGGGAACTGGGTTCGAGTCTCGGTAATGACGCTGAACATCCTGTGATTCTGGCCAAATCACTTAGGGGCATATAATCAAGGACGGCATTAAAATTATCGTCGCTTTAGCGGCAGAAAACTGCCACTAAAGCAGCGATAATGGGCTTGATATCATGCCCTGGAGAATTCCAATAGAAGCCCATGTTCACACCAGAACATGGATTCTATTGGAATTCTCAAGGGCATATTATCAAGCCCATTATCACCACTTTAGCAGCAGTTTTCTGCCGCTAAACCGGCGATAATTTTTGACACCGTCCTTGATAATATGCCCCTAAATTTCCCCGTGCCTAACAAAGAATGAATGTGTGTCCTAATGTAACGTAACTGATGCTATGTAAAGCGCTCTGATACCTGATTGGATTCGGGTCAAGTTCGCGCTATATAAAACTCTGCAAAAAAAAAAAAATGTTATTCATTGTCTTTGTGCATAAATATTGACTCTTGAATCGTGTGGGACATCTAGTACAGGGCCTATCTATAGCTGTACCCATTTTCCATCAGAATGAAGGTTCATAGGAGAGCATCACAGAAAGGCATTTAAAGTGGAAGAGTGAGATCAGATTTAACACTTTGAGGGTTATACAATGTGTCTTACCATTAGGCTGCCTGTTGAACCTCATGAACTGCTGAATTCAAGTATTATAAGCAATTAATATGAAATCTTAAGAAACCAGCATTAGAGAGGGAATTGAATTACAAGTTTTATCTAGGCTTCTGATTTCGTACGGAAAAGGTATTAAGAGCCCCTAATCTCACATAAATGGAAAATGGAATGAGTGTAATTAGGTCAGGTTTTAAATAAAACCCAGCTAAGTCAGTTTGTTACTGCAGAAGAAATCTTCACTCTGATAGTTGTTGTTAACGTTGCTTGAATTTCTCATAGTTAGCTTATAATGAATTACACGTTTCAATTTTGTTAAATTTAAAAATAAACAAGTCAAATGAAACTTAGAATCGGATTTGAAAATTTTATGCACCAATTTTGCAATAGTTTATTAGAAACAGGGCCATTGGTATTAAGCTGTAATGAGTTATCAAATTATGTAGATATAGTTTTTTGTTTTTAAGAATTCAGCAGACGTTCCACTGTTATCCAATGACAGGTATTGATTTTCATCTTGGAAATACATATTTCCAATTAATAAAAGGCTGTGCAGGATAGTTTTGTACGTATCATATTTATTAAAGATAACGTGTAAATAAAGACACTTTTAAATTCACGAGATAGGTCTTTATAAGGAGATGCAACTTGATTTGAGATTCCTGTAATTCAGAATTTCCACTTGAAATATCTGCTGCTTTGAGAACAGTGCCTGCGAAATATGCACTAGTTTGAAAGTAGTATCTCTTATGTAAACGTGCAGTTGCATAACAGAGAAACAAATAAATGCCTGCCTGTTAGAAATGGGGGTCTCTAGTTGGCAATGGTGTGCACCTTTGTCCAAGTAGGGACCCTTCTTCCTAGTCAGGGTAAGGGGGATACACCTCTAAAATAACCCCTGCTCACCACCTGGGTAGCTTGGCACAAGCAGCCTGGTTTATCTCAGAGGCAGTGTGTAAAGCATTTTTGCACACATACAGTAATACAGTGAAAACACTAAAAATAGACACCACACCAGTTTAGAAAAATAAGTCATCTTTATCCATACAAAACAAGACCAAAATGAAAAAAATCCACAATACAGTTATTAAGATATGCCTTTTAGAAGGTAAAAACAGTTCTGTCCATAGCAAACTATAGATGTAACACCTTCAACACAAAGTACCTTGGATGTGTCAAATTCATTTAAAAAAACAGCCGCAGGGAAGGTGATGCATCTGTTCCTTATGCCCAGGGAAGGTGATATGTCTGTTCCTCACTCCAGTGGAGGTAATGGGTCGGTTCCTTACTGCCCCGGAGCGGTGGTGATGCGTCTATCCTTACTGAAGGGGAGGTGATGCATCAGATTTTTACTGCGTGGGAAGGTGATGCGTAGGTTTCTTACTGTATCGGTGCAATGCGGGGGATCAGGGATACAGCGATTCTCAATGTGGCGGAAACGGTGCTTAGTTGTCTCTCCAGCTGCAGTCCCACGATGCATCGGTTCATGCAGCCACACAGCATGGCCTGCATTGGAATCGGTGCAGTGATCTCGGACTTCGTTGATTGGTGCCCAGGATTCAACACGCTGCTATTGCTCCTGCTGCCGGCAGGTACTGCTTCGGTTTCTTCAATGGCACAATCGCGATGCGTCAAAATTCTTCCTGCATGGTGGTGATGCATCAGAAACGGGTGGGGCTGTATCACGCTTCTTAAGTTGCTTCTCTTTTCCAGCCCCCAGCAGCAGGAACAACCTCCAGAGGCCCAACACAGTAACAGGCACTTCCTGGCAGGTCAGAACTCATAGCAAGAGAGTTCAGGGGAGCTGGTGGTGAAGTCTTTGTGTCCCTTAGACACAGAACAGGAGGCAAGCTCTACTTCAAACACTCAGATATTTTCTTCAAGAAGGATACAGAGCAAACAGTAAAGTATTTGTCCTCTCCTTGGCAGAAACAGCCACTGCAGGCCAACGCCAGACAACACACACCAAAGGGGGAGTACTTCTCCTTCAGCTTTCCAAGCTCTTCTCCTTGGCAGATGTTCCTCTTGGGTCCAGAAGTAATCTAAAGTTCTGGGTTCTGGCCCCAATATTTATATTCCATTTCTCTTTGTTCTCTTGTGGCAGAGAGACTCTTTGCTCAGTCAAACCCAGTTTTGTCCTCCCTGGTCCAGATTCCTGGCAGGAGGTGGGGACAGTATTGTGTATGGCAGACCAGGCCCATTCAGGTGAAAGGAAATCTCCACCCCGTCTCTAAATGCATCCCAGGACTATTCAGCCCAGCACTGACTCACCCAGGAAAGACAGGACACACCTCATTCCCCCGCCCCCTGTAGCTGACTACAGTGAATGCACATCCCTAGCACCTACCTGTCACTCCAAAGACAGACAGTCAATCCACAAACCAGCAAAGGCACACAGGATGGATACGCAGGAAAAATACCCACCCACTTTCTAAAAGTGGTATTTTGAAGCACACAATATAAAAATCATCTTTACTAAAAGATGCATTTTTATATTCTGAGTTCAGGCACACTAAACTCCATCTTTCTATCTTGTACCAATGGAAAATTATACTTATAAGATGTTCTAAATAAACTCCCATTTTATCCTAGAGAACAGATAGCCTTTCAATAGTGAAAAACATAATGCACCGTATTTCACTATCAGGGCATGTCACACACATCGGTACATGTCCTACCTTTCACATACACTGCACCATGCAAACAGGGTTACCTCGGGCCTTCTTCGACTGCATCACCCAGACTCTACATATCACCCTTTCCAGAGAGTTATCATATATTTTAATGGGTTTTCTTGATCCGGGACTACAAAAAGAGAGGAACTGTGACCTGCTCAATTTGATGCTTACGCTGGCATGTAAAATTATTTTGTGCAACTGGAAGAATTTTAGAATAATATCCTTCAAAATATGGCAAGAATGGCTAACTTTTTTGAGGGGCGCAGATAATATGACCCTCCAACTCTCTCCATGGCATACTAGACATAGGAAAATATGGGATACGCTAAACTCCGCTTTGCCTGCATTTAAGCCCCCCTGAATGATGAAACCTCCACTACAGACAATAGTCTCCTTAACCATCTGATATGGGTCATCATATGACGCTCTCCATAACTCCAACATAGATATCCCAGGAGTGTCTCTGTTGATCATTTACATGTACTATTAGATTTCTTTTTGGTTATGTTCTATTCTTTTCTTTACTTTCTCTCTTGACTATTTCTTTATTCTTTCTTTCGTTCTTTGTCTCTTTTCTGTTTTCTGTTTATCTCGTATAACATTACTATGGTAGGTGATATATGAAACAAACAATTGTAACATATTAACATCAGGACTCCCCTGTCACGGTGTTACCTTAAGGTAAATAGAACAGTGACATCTAATTAACCCTACATTCTAACAATGCACTTGATACTATTGACTGCTCTGAAAGGTCATAAATGTTTTATCAAATATATGTCATATGTAAGATGTACCAATCAACACCTTCCTACCTGCGTTACTGAATATGCAATTGATGCTGTTTTCTTTTTGTACTTTCTTGCAAAAAAACAATAAAACCTATGTGGAATAAAAAAAAAATAGTCATGCTTTTATGGTTGTTAGTTATCCCCCTTTTTAAGATATTTTAATATATTTTAATCTTGTGCTGTCATTTTTATGTGTTTATGTTTTATGGTAAATTGAATGAAGATTATTGTCTTAGAGCTCAAACCACATTGTAAATCCTCTAATTATGCAGAAGATCCTAGACAGTGAGACAAGTGCATCAAATCCGTAGAAACTTACAAAGCAGTAGAATTGCATAGATGCACTGCCCCTATTTGTAGATTTCATGAAGCACTTTTGCCATCAAGATGGCCTCATTGTAATAAACTCTGACTTCACAAAAATAAGGGTATCTAAGGAAAGAGCCACACTTCAAAATCATTGCAACCTGCACTGGTAAAACCTCAGGCTTGACCTGCCTAATTCCACCGATATGAAAAGTTAATGAACGAGTTGTAATGGTTGCACACAAAAATCTATTAAACGCCATAACATGGGGTTTCTTAAAAAATGTAAAACTCAAATAAATGACCAATGACAGGCACAGAGAATGTACTGCAATGCTTGTGTAGCAAACCCTGCCTGAACTCTTTGATTATTAAATCTTTGGTAGACGTATACCTCCACCAGATATACACATCAAATGAATATTTTCAAGAAAAATCTGTGAACGAATATCTTTATTGGACGTGCTATAGGAAATTAAATACAATAAAAAAAATTATTGCATGGCTATTCTAAGGCTTCCCAGCGCTAGATAGACAAATGCAAAACAACAGGAAGAGACGGCTGCAGGTAGAGATTACTGCAATTTTTTTTTCTTGAATCTTTAGACGCTACCGACTCTCTTTTATTATTCTATCTTTTGTAGACTTGTACCACCGACAGCTATACACATCAAATGAACATTTCCCAGAATCAACTGTAAATGAATATCTTTATTGAAAGTGCTAAAGGAATTTAAATACAATGCAATTTATTATTTATTTTACTGATTTATAAACCGCATGGCTACCCTAAGGCTTCCCAAGGCTGAGAGACATTGGCAGAATACCAGGAAGAAAAGGCTGCAGGTAGAGATGACTACAATACATTTCTCTTGAATCTTTGAATGCTACCAGCACTAATTTGCCTACTTTAACTCAACTACATGATGTCACCCTCTGCCAACGGCGGCTCCTCCGATAAGGTGGAGGAGCATCGCACCCCTGCTTTAACTGCAAGCTCAATACAAAAAATAAAATGATAATAACATTCCATTATTATCATTTTATTTTTTGTATTGAGCTTGCAGATGAAGCCAGGTTAGGTTAGGGTAGGGCTGAGCTGGGCTCCGTGTCGTAGAGGGAGGAGGAGTGGTGGCTGCACCTTAAGTGCGCATGACGGTTTGGTCGGCTGTCTCCGGCTGGCCAAACTATCAGGCACACTTTGCATGTTCTGTATTGTACAGCCTGGGTGGAGAACATGCACAGCCTTACGGTCCCTCTCTGTGTGTGGAACCATGGTGCTCAGACTAATCATAATGCTGCTGTAAGGCAGAGTCGTGATTGACTTTGGGAGTCTGGGAGGCTGTTTGCTTCCTCCTGTGAAGAAGAGGGTGGAGGAAAGGTGGCGGCCGGCGGTATTCAGGTAAGCGCTTTTATTTATATTTTTATCTCTCCCCCACCCCACCACACCCATTCGGTGGGAACCATTACTGCCTTCTGCACATGATCAAATAAGCATATAGTGTGTGGGCATCCGCACTTAATCTTGAATTCCTTCCTTCTGCTAAAGAGGAAAAACATGGCGCCATCCTGCCCGGAATGAGTGCTACAAGCGAGGTGCAATGACACCACCAGAATGTGTACCCTTCAACAGCTCAAGTGCTTCAGAATACTGCCTCAGGTACTGTTACATTTTACCTCCTAACTCGTTTTAATTCAATTTCATATGTATTTCATAGCAGGACCATACTTAAATTAAACATTGGAGTGATAACGTGTTAAAGAAAGATCCACTTATGTTCTGTGGCAAAAGAGAACCACATTGGTACAACTCACATAATATTTTCCTTATTACAATAATAGCACTATGAGGATACTTGGGTAAGATATCAACGCCACGATATTGTGACGTACAATCAGGTCAGTAGTGCGGGCAATATAAATAAAGAAAAAACAATAATAAATACTTTAAATTCAATAGGTGGTGTGTGCTGTTGTGCAATCTTCTCACAGTCTCCTGTCATCATAAAGTCCAATGACGTATACGGCTCCCAAAACAAGCTCTTCAAACCCATACTCACTGTGATCTTTTAAAGGCTTTGACAATCAGCAGTTAGCGCCAAGAAACCGCACTGATGATATTCAAGTGAAATAGCAAGATAGTCAGCAGGCTGTTTTATACCTTTCATTCAGTCTGTGAAATTAGGCTTTGCTCTTTGTGTTCTCCCTGGCCCCAGCTCCCCAGGAATACGTACACCATCTGCAGTATCACTGTAGCGCATCTCTCTGAGTGTCAATGCCATCTGTATTCAGAGCACTGACTCCCAGGGTTGTGTTAAGTGGTCCTTTCATTTATTCAAAGACGTCCGCTCTCTACTCCCAGCTGTGTCTTCAAGAGCTCTGGGAAAACAATATTTTCCAGAAAAGCTGCACAGATCTAGTTCATGGAGCTGTTAAGTTAAAGTCATGTATAAGTAATATACCCACACATCATTTCACAAATGGCATCGCTGTACCTGTGGCTACGCGCCGCCACCGAGTGCTTGATGGACAGGAGGAGCCAGAGAGATCCAAGGCAGAGTGAGGTGAATAGGGAGTGGGATTTAGCGTTTTGTTTCTTGTGATATCCAGCGGATATGGAGCGCCTGAACTTTATTATTAGGCCAGAATAATTCTGATTTGATACATTACGCCTCTCAATGCAGCATATAGTACTTCATTGTTTGATTAATTAAATCATTAAAATATGTATAAGAACTTAAAACATTGTTCAAACATTTTGCCCTGAACTGCTCCCATCGCAATCGATTAAAGTAAGACAATAAGACAAAGTAGCCATCTTTTGTCTCTAGCACAAGGTGGCGTTGTATTAATAATTACATTTAATAAAAGTAAAAAATCCCTGCTGAAAACGAGGTATCCACCAAGCAGGAACAAGTGCAACATAGCGCAAGAGGGAGTTCGTGGGTCAGTGCGAAATCAGGAAGTGTTAAGCAGCTGTGGACTTTAGGACTATGCTTTCCAACAATTCATCCATAAGTAGATACATGGGTCAATGGATGCTCTAAATTGAATTTAGCTTATTCTGTATTGTGGCGCCCCAATTTTATTGTAAAGTTCAAAGTATCAGTGATCAATAACAAAACATTGATGTTACATCTTGGAGTTTCACAGGCCCTTTGGAAAGGTTCCACTATTATTGAAGGAGCACAGACTTTTAATATAAAACATAGATTCAAAGTTGCAAGTGGAGTAAAACTAGTTCAGGTGGAGTATTAGCCGAAAAGTGTACTGTTGACTTATGAACTGATTCAATGTTGTGAAACTGAGATAAGAGTCACCAGGTTACCGGATCAGATAACTAAAATACGGCAAAGGCTACTTCAAAAATGTATCGTTGTTATGTCCGCCAGTGACCAATGGCTGCTTGAACTTACAATATGCAAAATGAACAAAGATTGTGAAGCTGATTCAGTGCCACAATGATGCCCTGCCTGCAGGACCAGACTCCCAATTTGTTCCACTCAGGCCTCAGTTTTGATCTACGCAGGTTCATCAGTGCTGGGCAGATGCATACAACGTGCTCCAGAAACTTGACCGCAAGCTTGTCTGCTGGGCGCTGCAAAAGGGGTAGATGTTGCAAAAGGTGCCACTCACCCAGTCTAAGTGGCAGGAATCTCTGTTTTAGGTACTGGCCATAGCGGGCACTGGGAATTTTCCCGGTGGGCCAGAAGGGTGGAGGCCACTTTTGGACTGATGGGGGATGTTTTTGTTATTGGGGGCTGGTTTTGCAGCAATTCTGCAATATCAGCCCCCTGTAACAAAAGCGCAGCAGCGGTGTTTCCCTCCATCAACCCCCCACACCGGGCGGGTCTGACATAATTGCAAGGGATGGTTTACATTCAATACATGCATTCCATTCAGAAAAGGAAGCCATATTTAGTATATAGTCTCCACTAAGGGATACATTTGAGCTTTATAGTTCAGAACAGAGGGCATCTCCTCTGCTGTCACACTTTCATTAAGAGGTAGATGGTGTCCCTTACACCCAGTACCCCTATGCTGCCATAAAATTGAGCACTCTGCTCCACATTAATCTATCACAGCCTATTATGATATGGCCTCTGCTTCTGGGGAGCCATCACTTGATATCTACCACACTATACAACATCTTTGGATGTTGCCGTTGCTCAAAGAATATGTTGAATCATGATGAATCACTGATTTACTTGGTTTTACATAAGAGCGCTGCTCACTGCTGTTGGCTCCCACTTGATCGATTTCTCTTAGTATGTACAGAACTTCATCATCCTATCAGTTGCTGAGTCTCAACCTAAAATTGATTGTTACTTTGAGCTCATCTTTATCATCAGAGTGATGAATGCATATTTTATACCACAATTTTCATTAATGTTTCTCAATGATGACAATGAGGGACCAGGCAGTTCTGGTTTCTGCCCCGCTAAGTACTGGCTGTCTCCCAAATCTCTTCATCCACCTTTTGAAAGAGTAACCACCATCCTGTACCAACGTGCTAACCTCTATTAAGCTGTGCTTGTCTGTAGATAATTTTCAGAGCCAAGCTTCCCACATGCCTGTGTCTCATTGCACCCCGGTTGTGACCTTGATCCTTTATTGCAAAGCTCTCTATAGCACCCTATCAGATCTGCTTAAACTTGACCTGAATGTTCTTGAGGCATATTATGTTCAACTGTGCTAGTACTTATGTGATTAGCTGTTTGGAGAGTTGAGGAATTCCATAGTTGATGTATGCCTCAAGCCTCTCTCAGCATCTTCTGTTTATGAAAGATCTTGCCCACAATTTCATGAGGTTCATTGTCTTCAATCAGGAAGGAGCCGAAGACAGTCAAGTGCGTAGTTGGTGCATAATACTACAGCTAAGGTCACCAGAGAAATGAAGTCTATCTTCAGATATCACTGCATTCTCAAAATGACTTATTTTACAGACCAATGAACCAGGGTCCAAAAATTACTAAACGCCATTTTAGATTGTAAAAAGACCTCTAGTACTTGCACCAAGACAAAATGTCTGAAGAAGGAAAGGTAATGAGTGGTTTTTAGGATCCTTCAAAATCGAAGCGATGAAAAACATGCTTGAGGACTTCCCCATCTACTGTTTCAGGTCAATTTGCCTCCTGTTTTGGAATTTCAAAGGCCTCATAGGATTCAACCATTTACCTCAAGTACACCAGCTTCTTTGTTCACCATTTTACCCTGCTTGCTACACCACACACAAACAGGACAAGATGCATTTTTAATATGACATAGGCTGATCTACATTTCTGATAATTTTTCACAACACACCAACCTCAAAAATAAGAAATGATTTCCTCTGTGACCTTCGCTTTGAAAATGTAACATCAAGTTTCATCGGCTAGACCAGCGAATGTACTACACTGAAAACAAATGTAAATGTTAAATAATATGTTCACATGACGAACAAACTCATGTATTGTGGTAAAGTGGAAAGATTTTGAATTTGCTGTAGGAACCGAGCATGGATATGTCCAATCACCAACAATGCACTCAGCTCCACAGCTGTGGAAACTGTGATACTGGGTCAAACATCGACATTCCAAGATCAATAACAGAGTTCTCAGCAGAAGGCTATATGAACGTTTAATGTGGTAAAGAGTTTTTTTTTCACCTTTTAAAGATACATAGTCCATTTGATCACAAAATCCTCCTAAACTGGGGTCAAAGAAATCTTCTGCCTGATAGCTGGTGTTGTAATTGCATCAACACTCTTTAGAATATGTCTATCCCTCTGCAGCCCGGCTTCATTATGTTTCTATTTTCATTGTTCCCCATACATTCCGTGCCTCTTTCAACTCACTGCTCCACCTTGCTACTAGCACGCATACAATACATGGTCAGGCAAGGCCACCACTTCACCCCACTTTGACTCCTCCATTAAAACTACCTAAGCGATTCATGACTTCTATTATCTGTTCCCAACTTCATGGTCACCATGTTGATGTTCTCTGTAAGAAAGTGGCTTGTTGTTTGACTAGGGTGTAACCCCTGGACAAGCAGCAACCACAAGCCTTGACAGGGAAAGGCACAAGCAAACCCTAAATTAACCTGTGCTCACCCGCTTAGTTGCTTGGCACAGAGCAGTCAGACTTAACTTAGCGGCTGTCCTTCTAACCCAGGCAAGAGGGCAGCTGGCTGCAGTTCAGCACAGCAGAGCAGTAGTAAAGCAGAGTGCAGTCCAGCAGAGGGACAGGCCTTCAGTGGTGCAGCAGGTCCAAACATGTTCTGACGTGGTTGTGTCTTGGGTCTAAACAGCTCTGCCTTTAAAGTGGGAAGAAGCTGCTATTGGCATGCATTTGAAGGGCACAGATGCACTGGTTTCCTTGCCCTGTTTCTAAACTAGCTACAGGGGTATGCAGCCCTTTGTGTGAGGTCAGAACACAGCCTGTTCAGGTGTAAGTGAGGCTAGGCCCAGCCCCTTGCTCCGATCCACTCAGTCAAACCTAATCTCCCACTGTATGTGGCTGACTAGGAGGAATGCATAAAGTTCAACTGCCAACTACACCCAGTCCTGACCGGAGACAGGCTTCAGGCACCAAAAATGCCAACTTTGTAAAAGTGACATTTTCTGAATTGTTATTTAAAATCCTACTTCACCAAAAATTAGGATTTTAAATGAGGATTCTAGAGACATTAAACTTGAACTAGTTCTATCTTCCTGTTTGAAATGACACTTATAAAATGTAATAAGGTGATCCAAATGTTATCCTATGTGAGATATAGGCCTTGCAGTAGTGAAAAATGGCTTTTACCAGCACAGGTTAAATTTAAAAGTACATATCCTGCTTTTTAAATACATTGCACCCATCCCAATGGCCTGTCCAGGGCCGACCTTAGGGCTGTCTTATAATAAAAAGGAAGGTTTAGGCCTGGCAAATGGTTTATTTTGCTAGGTCGGAATGGTAATTTAAACTACTTAAACAGGCTCTGCAGTGGCAGGCCGGAGACATGTTTTAAGGGTGCCTTAAGTGGGTGGCACAACAGTGCTTCAGGCCCACTAGAAGCATTTTAATTTGCAGGCCCTGGGCACATGTAGTACTAGCAAGTATGCCAATTTGGATGTGAACCAATACTAACATGCCTAGAAGATGGAGCACATGTTAGCAGTGGTAACATGCTCAGAGTCCTTAGACCAGCAAAAACAAGGTCATCAAAATGGAAGGAAGGCAAAAACATGGGGGGGAAGACCACCCTAAGGCCAACTTGTCTAGCATTCTCTATTGGCTCCTACTTGCTACCAAGATCAATGATGTTCAAGCAGACATTGATTCAACATCTGATCATAGTTCTTCTCTCTTCAATGGTAGTGTGCCTCTGAGGTGCAATGTCAAGCCAATTTATCTTGAACTTTCTGTGGTAATGTTATACATTATTTTGTGAAATGCACCCATTCAAAACCTTTGTGTTGATAGAATATTGATCAAGGTTGGTGCCTTTAGAGATCCATGCTGCCACATCAGTGGTAGACCTGAGACTCTGAAATATTGGGTAACATCATAGGTTCCATCATCCCACTCAACTGGTTGTCTTTCTTACAACATCATCAAAGCAACCTACGGCAGCTATAAAGGCATTGACATTTTGAAGTTTGAAAACACCCCTCTTTAAAGTCTTTCAATCACATTATCCATTAACAGTTAGATGCTTAGTGACTTTCAGTCCACAAAAACTAATTTTTAAAGGTTTCTTCACAACAGTGCACCTCTCTTGAATAATGCTGGTCTCCAGACAAGTGACTGCCCAGTTCCCTGGTATTCTTGGAAGTCCAATTGGCACTTGATATTTACTTGCTGATGGTCAGGCAAAACGTTTCACCTCTCTACAACCATAATTTGGCTTTTAATGCTCCCCACTATGTTGCACCCAGCTGATCCAGCTGTATTTCTACTGTCAGTATCAATAGTGGGTGCATGCTTGGAAACCAGAAACAAGGAAAGAGGTACAGTATCTAATTTCTTCATGTTCTTGTTTCTGAAATTTTTCAGAAAAGATTATGACAATAAGACACTCCAGCTAGTTTCACACTTGAATTTGATGAAGGTACAAAATCTGATTTTTTTTTCCAATGGTGCAATTGTGCATCACATAGCACTGGAGATTGACGTATGCCCCAAAGCAAGGTGAGTGGCTCTCCAAATATAGGCTTCATGATGAAATTTTCAGATAAAGCTATAGCTAAATTGTTAATAGACTGGCATGTTCTAAATTTATGTAGCTCCCTTCACTAGACTAGCAGGATGGGTGAACTAGGTGTACATTCTGATTCCTGGATGAACCATGATATCTGATTAGTACAATTGTCATTTATTATTTACTTTCTGTAACCTTGGTCTGACTGTCACTCCTGACGTTTGCATACAGTTACTTGCAGCTATGAAGTTTGAAGTATTTTAACTCATTAAATGATAAGCGAAACTTTTAATAAAAACGATAATTCTTGAAGGAGATAACATGATGTGCACAGGGAATCGCTTTCATTAACTGTGGTTTTACCTCTGTACTTAAGGGTCAGTGGCCTTTCAGTCATATGCTTTATCAAGAGTTTTTACTTGCACAGAAATAGGCGTTCCTTTAGTGCATGTTTTTATTTCTATCTACATAACACAAAACGACTTGAGGGTTGAAAGGTATGAACTGGTATCTCATAGTCCTAACTTTCTAAGTGAGGAGATCATCAAAATATTTTTGAGAGATCGTCTCACCCTACATATCTCTTTCAACCTGGCTAACTTCAGGGAGTTTTCTCAAGAATTGTATAAAATGGATAGGAAAAACTCACAAAATCCTACAAATAAGCATCTTCACGTACTCCTGACAATATTAAGATGGTGAATTCACATGCAGAGTCACTGGTGTAAATATTGGAAGAAATACAAGCCATGCACAATAATACAGACACCATATGCTGTGATATTAAACAGAGAGATATGGCTGACCTCACACTAAAGATTTCGAGGAACACCATTCAAATAAGAGGCAATAGTATTGCGATTGACCAACTGAACCGTCAAGTCAATCTTAGAGCACCTATGAAGAAGCAACTCCTAGAACTTGAAAATATAAATTGTCAATATATTTTGCACATTTTCAATCTACCAGAGAATATTGAGGGAAACAATTCCAGACCCTTTTTGGAGATTCACATACCTTTATTACTCAACATACATTTTTCTGAAAATTACTATTACTTCCAAACTATTGCTCCATTTAACTCAATAATCAAGACTGTAAAATATACAACAAAACACTTACACTTAGATTAGCTCAGGTATTAAATCACATTATCCAAATGGACCAAACTGGTTTTATGAAGGGAAGATTATTAGCACACACTGCAAGACTTGTTTGTCACACTATCACTTCCCTACCTAAAATTAAGCACCCTATCAGCTTGTAGCTCTATATGCTGAAAAAGCATTTGACAAAGTTAACTGGAAATTCTTATTCAAAAGTATGAAAGCATTTTGTTTTGGCATAATATTTCTTTCAATGGTTAAGGCATTATATTTTTCTCCTAGGAGAGCTCTTTATGTTAATGGTACTAACTTCACATATTTTGCTTTATTTAGAGGTAGATGGCAAGGATGCCCTTCATCTTCCCTAATATTTTTATTGGCCAGTGAACCTTTATTGTGTCTTCTCTGTAACTCACCAGACAACACAGGGATGACTATTAATAGCACAACTCTTAAAACGTCTGCTTATGCAGATGTCGTCCTATCCCTTATATTGGAAATTATTAAGGATTATGCTTCAATATCCAGATACACCTTGAATATTAATTTAAAAAAAAAAATTCCACCAAATGTGCATTGTGCAGCAGACATGCTAAGTGGCACCAATATTATCTGGACTTCATTTAGTCTAAAGTATTTAGGACTCTACTATCAGAATTCTATCAAAGGCACTGTTGATAATAATTCCAAAAAAGTAATATCCCACATTGCAGACAAACCTATCTTGGTGGGGGGAACTTGAAGCTATTAAATGCGAATTGTTCCACAAATATTATATATACTGTCTATTATGCCTGTGGGATTTCACACACTTTTCTATAAAAGCCTCAATAAAACTCTCAATAAATTCTTCTGGAACAACAAACCCCAACAGATGAAATATGAAAACTTACAATCCTAAAAATTGGAGGGTGGTCTTGAGAATCCTAATTTCCAGAAATAATATTTCTCTTTTTTACTGCACAAAGTATTCACTGGTTTGGAAACTCAGATGCTGATCTACCACCCACATGGGTTCTAATTAAGAAGAATATTGCGGCTCCTTTTCCTCTACCTGAAATTCTTACCATGGGTTTTCATAAACTAGGGTCCCGATCTTCAATCCTCAGTGCAACAAAACCTGCACTAGCTAATGTTGATACATTAGTTCATATTAGGAATGTCTATTCTAAAATGTGTCATTATGGTATAATTCTAAGATCAAACTAAATACACGTGTCTCTTGTTGGACTATGTGGATTGATGCTGGGATATTTTCCATTTCTGATATTTGTCACAGCAATATGTTTTTGTCCTTATGGATATACAAACCAGATTTCACATCCCTTCATCTGCTTACCATGTGGTATTATGCAATGCAATCCTTAACGCCTATAAGTGTTCTTTTCCTCACCCTCAGTGCTCTGATATGGTGCTTTTCTTTAATGATCATAGTTTGTCAGTCCATGTTGCTTCTAAAATATACAAAAAATAATACTTACTAATTCTCCGCATCATAAGAAAATTATGTGAATTTTGGAATCCCATCTTCCATACCAATTACACCCACAGCAAATGAAGAAAATGTGGCTCTACAATTTTCTAGTTGGTTACTATCATCGTTTTTTCAAACTTACTAATTTACACTAAACAACTTCTGACCTTTAACATTGTCATGAACAAATCTTCTACCTTTGCTTCTCCTTTATTATAAATATGGACATGAAATTATTTGATCTTTTCATTTCATGTGCCATCAAATCCATTACTATGAACTGGAATTCTGCAACCATTTATTCGTACAGGCTTGTTGGTATTTAATGTTTTATCTAATGAATGGACTAGAATTTTCTTTTAACAAAATTAAAAATTCCATTCCAATTAAATCTCTCATATGGAAACTTTTTGATGAATATATTTCCACTTGTTAGTTATAAATATGTATTTTTAATATTCATAACCAGTATTACATAAGAAGTTTTATATATTTGTTCATAGTTTATATTTATTTTTAGGTTTGTTACAATTTTCACTATCTTTTCCATTACATAATTCTATATGATATGCATATTAGTATTATGGCTGTTCACTGCACTTTTTGATGATATTTTCTGACTGTTTTATTATTCATGTATTTATGAAATTCAATAAAATATTTTGAACTGGAAAATGCAAAAACATCTGTGCTCTCCGTAAACACAGAAATCCCTGGTTAATTCTAACTTTGCTTGAGGTCTCAGTGTACATGCTGCCGAATTGTACTATTTAGTGAAGTTTGCATGAGGCTTCACACCCCTGAGAAAGCCACAAATACTCTGATGCAAATATTTTTTTCTGCCACCATTTTAGGGTATATGTTTGGTAGAATAATGTATTTAGTATTTCCTATATGGGTGCTGTTAAGCGGGGCATCTGAGGTTCAAAAGCACATATTAAGTATAGTATGGTGTACATGGCTGAACGAATATGGCTCATTACATCGCGATGTATTACATCGCGTGCTTTTTCAATGTGGTCGTCACAACGACCGCGTTGTTATTACACGTTGCATTTCCATTCCAAGTCCTTACAACGACTTGCACTAGGGGGCGCACTGGACTTAGGAATAGTACTATTTACGCAACAGTAGGGAAGGTGTTGGGATTCATTTCCAATACCTCAGCACCCCCTAGTGCAATTCGTTGTAATGACTTGCGATGTAAATGCATCACTTACTAACAACACGGTCATTGTAATAACTGTTTTGTAATAGTAGAACGATGTAATGACAGCATTGTAAATGCAGTTTCCTGGCAGAACATGAGCATGTAGGTGTGCAAAGAGTGTGAAAATAAATATACATTTTCCATATTTTAAAATTGGCCATCTGTATCTCATACTAATTGGATGGGAAAAACCGGAGGTTTAGTGCACTCAAGAATTCAAGGTGATAGTTGATTTTTCTTTATTGTGTAAAGATCACGCTTCAAAGGGAGGGATTGCCAACAGAGTGGCCAACTTGGAACATATCAAATGTTCTGGCAATAGGTGTTTCTGGTGAAGGAAGAGTAGTCCAGTCCCAACAATTGCTCAGTGAGCAATGTACATTGCTTTGATATGTAGACACAGGCAGCCAGTTTTAGAATGCGATGATTGCATTAATGCAAGCTCAGAGAGCAAACTACATCTCAACCTGAAATGCCTAGGCTGTCAGGCTGTATGCCATTTCAGGAGCACCAGAGCTGATGAAGGTCAATAGAAACACATGGCCAGTGCAGTCTACTTTGAAGATTTCAACGATGATGTCTTGGAACATGCTCTCTTTTCTGTTATAGGGATGTGGGGAGGTTTGGGGATCTGAAATCTCAGTTATTAGTTCCTAGGTCGGGGTAGCCTAACATCGACATTGTTTACTCTTGTTTCAGACAGAATACAAAAGCATAGAAAAGATCATAATCTCAAAGACTCCTTCAGAGGCACCACCAGATATCTCTCAGATCGCACGAAAGGGAGGGTAAGCCAAATAACTTAAGTAGGAATCTACACCAGAAAGAGACACATGTAACATGGTGTATGGACTTCTTCCTTTAATCAGCTCCCAGTGGTCATTTGAGGCTGTGCATGGATGCCAAAGAAGTCAACTTGTAACAGTGTTAATTTGATAAAAATCCTGCTTAGGATTGGGAAAGTGGGAAGATCTATCAAATATTGTCCTACCAAGTAAGGGATGCCTCAATTTTCAAGGAAGAAGAATGTATATTGCCTTGTTTCCAGTATTAGACTGGAAAAAAAAAAACACAAATGACTTATTCAGCTACACGTAAGAGAGACATGCTACACAGAGTTTTTTACTATCACAGTGGCAGAACAATGCTGAATGCACAGGTTAATTGTTAGTGCATGGCATTACTATAATATGATATGATAGCCATTTACATCGCACACAGCTACTCAAAGGTGTGTCCCAGTACAACAGCAGCGAGGTCAGAAATGAGAAAGACTTAGACCTGCACAAAAATCCAGGTTTTAAGTTTCTTCTCAAGCATTGCTATGTCACTCATCTTAAATAACCAATAAGCAGCTTCATCAGCAGCCCCCCCAACCAGAACGTAGCACATAAGATTTAAAATATTTTGCTTGCTTTTGCCAGGAAAACATTACTTTCAGTAGTTTACAATTGGATGATTTCATGTCTCTATTTAATATGATTCTTTACATGAAATATCCACTTTCTAGCCATTGTCATTGGTTCCTCTGGTACTTTTGTTGATCAAAACTGGTATGTTGTACCCACTACCTCTTTCACTACTCCCTCCTTAACGATCCAGTGTTAAGCAACCTCAACTCCTTGGGCAGCATGATTGTGGTCAAGAATGACTTGTATAATATTTATCCACATAAACCTGGATATGTCAGCCTATGCGGATTATCACCTTTAATATATTTCCGTGCCATTTGTTTCAGTAATCTGGGTGCCAGGTCGCCCCAAAATCAGAATCCCAACAAAGTACAATAATAGGAAGATTCACGCCGATAGCACGACTAAGCTGCACTACCTATGAGAACTAATTCAAAGTCAAAGTGGAAAATGTTTGCAGGTGGAACACATATACCGCAGAATAATGGCAGATCTGAACCACTTACATCAGCACTAACACTGAGCCAAAATATGAACAGCGTAGGAATTCCATTATTTTATGACATATGTATTTGTAAAATGTGTACTATTTTCTGACTGGCAATACATTAAAGGCAAATGCCATGCATTGAATATATTCAGTGAATTTAGCAAGTGACATACAATTTATATTACTCCTGTATTCACATAATTCTATGGTCAGCATTTGCCAAAACCTATTGATTTTACGAAAAATATATGCATAATATGCCAGCCCTCTTCCTCCATTCATCTGTTTATGTGTAGTTCACATTTTTCTTCTGCCCACTACAACAAGGGCAATGAATTATCCACTTGAGCTGTGGGTTATGGCATTCTGCCCTTTTACAAGGAGCACAGCAACTTACATAGTAGTTATCTTCTCTGCCAGGGACCAAAATTGCAATGTGTGCTTTTTGCGACCAAATAAATATTTTTGATTTGAGCCAGCTATCATCAATCAATTTAGATTTATAGGGATAACAACATCATTATTCAAAAATTAATGCTTTGAATCTCTGCAATTGAAGGGAATACCTGAATAGGCTTCAGTTGGTCTGAAATTAGAAGGGAAACCTATCTGCCATCTGGCACTGAAATCTGAATAGCGATTAGTATTCTCATTGCAGAGATTCCACCCTGAGTGTGGAGACTCCTGCACCATTGTGGTGCCTTCGCCACGAGTGCAGAGGCCCTTTGTGAATCAGTTCCTCTATGTGTTTGTTTACTTTTGTTGTAGATTAACAGAGCAGTTGAAGAGCCAGGACCCACTGTAAACATTTACACATAGACATGAATAAAAACATCCAGGAAGAGAATAGAGAGTGAGAAATGGCATCAGGGAAGCTGACATATAGTTGTAATGAGAACCACATTTGAAGGGCCAGGCACCATCATTTAATTATAAATTGACTAAATCTCATCTGTTAAACATATTCACCAAGTATAATGTGTGTAAATGATAAGCTTAAATTTGACCAGAACTTCAGTATCACATGACAGGTTGACGACCACAGCTATGCCACATATGGAGCCCTATTAGTGCAGAAGGCAAAGTTCCCACGTTAACCCCACATGAAAGGTGAGTGTCTCATCTATTTTTGTTTTAGCCTTTTCATTCTGCTACAGAGATTTGAGAGCATTTTCTATTTTTGAGCGCATGCCATAAATTGTTACTATAGTCCTATGGATGGACAGGTGGGAATGCCTTCAAATATTGATCTTCCTGAATGGTGATATTGCTTGAAGGGTCTCAGGTTGCTAGTTGCTGGTGTTGTGTTTTTAGCCTTGTATTTATAATGCTATATACATTCATATCATCCAAGTATTCCAATCGATTCTGCCTAATGTTATTTTGGCCTTTGTAGCAGGAGATCAAGAGGATGGTCAGCTCTCTTTTTGGATTGACAAATGGTTGTCTGCTGCAACTTATGGACCGGTAGCTCTGACAAAGGACAAGGAGGGCCAGCAGGTGAAGTATGGTGTCGAGCTGAGGGGAGGGAAGTCTAAAGAGTTATGGGTGAGTCACTTTGAGGGTTGCATATATGTGTGAGATTCTGCATTTACTTTGACTTCCTGTTGCTTTATATTCCCCAATGGTCCGGTGGCTCCACACACTGCATATTACAGTCTTGCAGAATCTCCACTAGAAGTACAACATGGCTGGGACAGACAAAGCAATCATGACACTTACAGTAGCTAAGATGTCTCTTAGGTAAAAAATTATTCTGTCTTGCCTGAACGCCAAATTCTACAGAGATCTCATGTAGGCAGCATCCGGGCTAGAGTTACATTATGTGACAACCTAGTCCACTTGCCATTGGAAGGCAGTATTGTATCATGCAGACAGGGCAAGCTTTGCAGCCTGGCAGTGGAATGTGATACAGAGTAAGCTTTCGTGGAAGAATTCTAAGGCTAGTATGTCTATGAAATTTGTCCACCGCCAGATCAGCTTTTTCCTCTGCCAGGTACCTTATGAACTCCAGGTGCCCACTGAAGAAGGAGTTACACAGCAGAGTGGATCTCATCAGGGTATGGTTGTTGACCACAACCTTGTGCTCCAGCACTGCTTGTTTCATAGCAGCCATGAGTAGTTGTACGTCTTCGTTGGGCTCCATGTTTAAGCTGTTGATACTATCATCCTCCACCAATGCCTGCCAGTGGATTAACAGGAAATACACCCTATTTCAGTGATGGTAGGATGCTGCCATCAGCAGTAGATTGGCACTGCCTGTGCACTGTGACTCCAGTGCTATGACCTCAGGTGGAATTTGCTGACCTTCAACATGGCTAGTAACAAGGCTTACCCCTACAGGGCACATTAATTATGGTCATCCTTAACTACATGTCTGCAGGGCAAGCTCAGCACTAATAGGCAGCATCCAGATAAATGACTCAAAGGACATGCCTGAGTAGGGTTCTGTTGTCAGATATGAAAACAATCAGTCTGGCAAGCTTGTACAGAGTTTCCTGACAAAGAATGCTGACCAATATCTTTTATGCAATTAGCCAAGCATTTGGACCTAGATGTGGTAAAACCTCTGAGGTGACCATGGCAGGTCCTGAACAAGTGCACTCCTATTGAGGTGTGTATAGTCCTGTTAGTTCACTGCAATTGAAGGCACCACAGAAGCTACTTTGTTTACCCTCTATGTGCAGCAGCGTTATATTGTAGGCAACCTCACAGCCTCATTGCCCTCACTACATCACCATCACAACTCCCTCGATGGTCAATGAGCAAGAAGTCATGACATTGTTGGGAAATAGGGATAGAGGCAGTGTCTCCAGACAGAGAGTCATTTGCCTCTAGAGAAGCACCCATTTATGATGTGGTCTCAGAGATAAAAAAGCAAAATGCTATCACTTCAGTTACTGAACAGTTGGCATGCAGGATTATCTAAAATGTGACTCACATGCCCAGCAAAGCAATGACTGATGAAGGCAAGCCCATTCTCCATTGTATATCTGATACCTTGTGGGTATTATACCGGTAAGCCTTGGGGTGGTCTTCCCCCAAGTGTTTTGCCTTCTCCCCTCCTGTTTTGCTGAATTCGTTTTTGTTGGCCTTAGGACTCTGTGCACTTTACCACATCTAACCATTGCTAACGTGTTTGTGCTCACTCCCCTAACACATGGTAAAATTGACTTACACCTTATTGGCATAATTACCTTACAAGTACTAGTAAAGTGGTATATCATATACCTAGGTCTGGTAAATGAAATGCTACTTGTGTGACTACAGCACTTATTTTGCCATGCACATACGTAGTCCCTTAAGATATGTCTCAGTCCTGAAACTCCCTTTTTAATGCACCTCTCAGGTAGGGCCCTAAACAACCCTTAGCGCAGGGTGCAGTGTATTTAAAAAAGTGAGACGTGCTTTAATAATTTACATGTCCTAGTAGTGAAAACCTCACAAATTCGTATATCACTACTGGGAGACCTACCTCTTCTATGGGATAACATTGGGTTACCATATTACAGTGATAAGTGGTAACTTTTGTTTGGGAGCAGGTAGAAATATCGTGTTCGGTACCCTGGGAATTGTAATTTTAAATCCTCTTCAATGGTAAAGCCAGATTTTAAGTCACAATTCTGAAAATGCGACTTTCAGAAAGTTTGTGAAGCTCCAGAAGCAACCCCTAAGCATAAAGAAGGACAGGGTACATTAGAATTAGAAAACAGGTTTGCCAAAATGTTAAACATCAATTGTTGATTGTCAGACAAATGTAATCAAAAATACAAATGAATGTAAGCATAAGGAGACCCCAATGTATGTACAAGAATCCTTTATATTCAAATGATGTGCTAAGGATCTACAATAAGTTTACAGTCACTTGTAATTTGTATTGGATTTGTTTGACCATCAACAACTGATGCTTAACATTTTAGTACATGAGACCTAGAGGGACTTTTTTGTTTTCCTACGTTTAGAAAGTTTCCAATTTCTTGCCCTAACTGTGTTGTGCCTGCAGCCTGTTCCTGGCTCACATGTCTAGGTGTAGTTGGCAGATGGCTTTTGGATGTTTCTTCCAGGCAGCGACATGATAGGGATACTTGATGTTGGCAGGATGGGCCATCCTGGCAATGTGGGTAGGCAGAGCTATGCACAGTCCTACTTGCACTTCAAAGACATTGCCTGGGCTCAGACACAAAAAACTTCACACAAGCCTTTTGTGACTCTAGACAGCCTGGGATAATGGCAGGGAGGCAGGAGATTCCAGACACTTTTGTGGGGAGGGGAACTTCAGAATTTTCTTCCATTTTAAAGCTAGCACCAGGTATTAAAATACTACCTCCTCACTGCCTCAATGTAGACAATTGTAATTAAACATTAATAATGGATTTAGTTTTGATATTTTAAACAGGATGCTGACATAGCAGATTGTTATTTAGCATAAACTAAACAAACGTCAGAGAGATACTAGAGGGAAGGATTAAGCCTTATGTTTAAGGAATCACCTCTGCCTGGTCTAAACACCAGATACAGTTTGCTTGACTGTACCCTCTTTTTGGACCGCCAACAGGAGACTGAGGTTGTTAGATAATACTCTCTGAGAAGCACTTCTACTTGTACAAAAAACTGACCTTCTCCATATTTAGAGTAGCACTGGGTAAATATGTGAGGCTTGTTTTTGCAATGCTATTTGTCTGGAAGTTGCACTTTAAACATCTAAATAAAGTGCAGAAAAGAGTTAAAGAGGTGTTGGGTGGGCAGTTCCTCAACTTCTATAAGTGCTCACCAGGACCATATCCTTACTTCTTTAGCACAACATCAGTGTGCTATGACACCCAATACAAGGAAGCCAGTAATATTTTATATAAACTTTTATTCATATATTTCAATAGTAGAGTATTTGTATCAGTTTCAAAAAATATCTGCTCATGTAACTTCCATAATTCAATTAGAATTTTGTATTTCTTTTTTGAAAAGGTGAGGTTTAGAAGCCTAAATATTGTACATTTTACTGCCGCTGCCGTATGTGTTCCTTGGTGGGCCACTGACTGAAAACTCAATTTAAATGCTAATTACAGCACCTGTGAGGTCCCAAGCAGATGGTTTTTTGGAGAAAGTGATCTGCAGGAGGCTAATTACAGTACGTGGGGAGCCTTCCGGCAGATAGTTTTCCAGAGGATGGGTCATCAAGGAGCTAATTACATCAGGTAGTGAAAGACATTATTCTAAGAGGAATCCAGAGAAGACCTGTTGCACAATACCAGTGGAATGCTGTAAGAAAGCTGCCTTTTCTGCGTGGTTATCCCAGATTTTTAGCCACTTACTGGACCCTATTTTTGCTGGCTATAGAATGCGGTGCATTTTACCCATGCAAATCAGTATTAATGTGCCTGCATTCCCCCTTTCAACATGATTAAATTAGCTTATTTCTAATTAGAACATTTAACCTAATTAAAGTCCCTTGGATATGGTGTAGAGTGTGCACCCATGACCTGGAAGATAACTGCAGCACCTATTGTGCCTTCAACTACAGTCGCAAGGTAAAACACACCTTGGGCATGCCCTGTATTGCTTGGTTACTGCAGTGTAAAACCTGCAATGCAACCAGTCAATTTAACCTTTTTTAACACATAAAAGCCTTCCTTTTTACATAATCATGTCACCCCTATGTAGGCCTGGTAGCCCACAAGGCAGGGTGTATGGTATTTAAAAGGAGGCCATATAGAAATTTAAAGTTAACGCGTCCTTGCAGTGACTAGTGCCCAATAACAATTTTCACTGTAAGAAGGTTCTGGCTGGCCCATAGCAAACAATAGGACGGAGGAGTAAATAGTAATTCTGCTATCTGTGGATAGGGATCAGCTGGAAATATGATTGAACCCTCTTTAGGTCGAGCATTCGTGACCTCTTGTATATACTTTAGTACATAGTAATTATATACTTATATGTGTGTGTACTACGTGGGCTTTGGAAATTAGGCCCAGGACTTGTCTGCTTCCACTTAGGGACTTTTTTTCTGTTCAACTACCTCTATTTAACTATCTTGATAGAAAACGACCAGCAGAGGTCAGGAAAATACTAGAATTACTTTCTGCTAAGAGACTTTCTTTTTTTTCCTTCTCTGGCAACTGCCTCTATTTAACTTTCTTGATAGAAAACCACCAGTAGAGGTTAGTAAAATACCAGAATCAGTTTAGCATTCTCTAGATTCCAGTCCATAGAAACTGTCTTCCACGATTGCCCGTAGACAATAATATTTTTTTCAAATCTTGTATTTTCCCAGTATTATCGCCACCGAAGGCCCTGATTTTATATTAAAAACAGAGCTTTGGACTATACCATTACCCGCTGAAAGGCAATATTTCTCTCCATGTGTGTCCATACCTGGGGTGTCACGCAGTGTGGTGCTTACTTTCCCTCCATGTTAAAGAACAGTAGATGTTTCAGCACCCAGGCTAATGTGCCTCACAGCTAAATACATATATGGTCCCAAAGGCGAGACCGATTTCATTGCAAATGCTTGTTTTAATATTTATTATAAGCTCAATGTAATGTGCAGTTGGATTTTTGATAAATACTAAGGAAAACTAACTTTTTGAAATTTACCTTTTTCTTGCCTGAACTTCCCTGAGTCTAATTTGCCTTCGTTCTCGAGCAGTAGCTCAGTGGGTGATTCACCTTGATGAGATGTAAAAACTGCTCCCATAGCAGAGACAATGGCTAGGCGGTGTGGAGGTTTTTTCACTTCCCCAGGCAGGAAGACTGGTTGGAGCGTACTCAGACACTTAGTTTACTTGAAACTGGCCTCCCCTGTTACATACAAATGTTAGCTGATACCTGGAAAGGCTCAAGCTTTTGTCCTTCAAGTCAGGCAGGCACCAGTCCCAGTGGGGGAAAACTGTCCACCCAGAACTGGTTTGAAGTAACAACAGCAGAGGAGGTTACTTAGTGCCCTGACCACATCTCTGGGTGGGCCCCTAGTCACTGCACAAGGGGAGAAGGAAATTCTCATCTTGGATTGTAGGAGTGCGGGGCATTTCAGAATTGTAGTAGGACAAACAGGAAAGGCTGTAAAGGTGATAAGGGTAACCCATAGCAACTTATTCCCCATTGGTTATGTAGGAACAAGGAGTCACCACCACCCACTAAGAGGCGCAGTTAATAAATGTAGCACCCAAGGCACCCTTGTCATAATACTTTCTGGCAGACTGACACAGCTGTCTGTGACCTGAGAGGATTCATGAAGAACTGGACCTATTCCGTCTTATACCCAGGACAAGTAAGTGGAGTACAAGGGTCAATTGGATGACCTACTGTATGGTTGTTGGACTACAAATAGCTGCAAGAAGCCATACTTGTGAAGTGCCCTGTTGATCAGTACCAACGGGACCTGGCCCGGACCCTGGTGGTTGCTTCTGGTGAAGTGAATCTTGACCGCTATGTGCTGTTCCTGAGATCCTGGGACCTTGGCTGTGCCTACTGGACTTCTCCTACCACCCCTGGAAACCCAGGACTTAGAAAACATTTGAATTTCCAGACCACCAAAGGACCAGGACCAACCATCACAGGCTATATGACCATGAAGCAACCGCTCTGGACGAAGAAGACTGGTTTTAACTATGCAGGGCTTCTCCAGAGCAGCAAATTGGATTTAGTTGATCCTTGGTGAGAAGGTTTCAGGCCTTGTTGAACTCAAAGTAGGATACAGGTGCAGCCTTGCCCCATTGAAGGATTTTGAGCTCTAAAAAGAGGCTAAGAGTAAAGATATAAATTTGGGCCGAGTGAAGACACCAAAAGTATCCACATGGCGGAGGACTTTCCTGGGGGAGAAATTTCTCCTGCTTTGAGCTTTTCCTATCCATACCAACAACTTCAGCTATACCTCGCCCAGTGCCTGTTCTAATTCATCAAGACTTCTTCAGATACAACCTGCTGTCTTGCTCCATTGAATGATTTTGACCCATAGTATAAAGTCCCGAGGGAAAACCTCTGACTGAGCCAAACCTGGTTGGTGTATCTGACCAGGACTCCATGCGATCTGCCTTACATCATGCCTAGATCCCAGTCTACCATAACACAGACTATCATTCATGCTTTTTAATGTGATGTTCAATTGAAAATGTAATCATTTATATCTCTGGTTCCCCTTTTTATCTTTTTAGTGTCATTTTACTCAATGTTTTCTATTTGTTTGTATTCAGTTTGGGATTTATATTGGTTGGTGTTTTGACTTTATTACTGTTTGGGTACTGCATAAATACTTTACACATTGCCCTAAGTTAAGGATCTCTGCTCTGTGCTGTGGCTGCCAGGGGCTTGAGCTTAGGTTAATTTAGTGAGGTTAAGGGGTCACGCTAACAATAGTTGTGATTATTCCTTGAGGTAGACAGTCACAAACCCCAAATAGTAATCAAGTTTCTTACAAATGCAAAGCCAGTTTTCCTTTAAGACAAACTATTAGGGGAGGGGGCAGGTTTACATCCAACCAAGGGAGCAGTAACTGTAGCATTTGTGGGAAGTATGGCATGGGATCTTGGCTCCCAAAAACAAGGTTCTTGAATTTAGGCACTCCATAGTTCAGAAAAGTAAGCAAAGGCTAAAACTAACGACTTCCAGGTTAGAAATCTGCATCAAACAGAGTGCTTTTTTATGAAATGACAAACTGAAATGACAAACCATTAGCATACTTGGAGAAGATGAATACCTGCTAATTTGAATAAAATGCAGAAAAGCAGTTCTCACTTTCAAAGTGTCTGGTTGTTGTGAGACCCACTCCTGTACTCTGCCTCAGGCCCCAAATACAAGGCTACTGTGAAGTGGGCATAATAACTGTGGAGAAAAATCGACATCAGGAGATGGATGATCAAAATCAGGGATCTAAACATAATCCATATCAATCCTCATAATATCCTAAGAGGCTCTGTCCAAACATTCTAAAAGAAATCTAAGTGTGGGGCATCTTGCTCTTTATGCCTAAGAAGGAGAGATTACAATTTAGCACAATTCATTAGTACAAGTAGAGAACACCATAAAACCTGTTGTAAACTGATCCTTGAGCTGATCTAAAGAAGACGTACTGTCCTCTGCATTTGCTATTATGATCAAAAATGTTTGTTAAAAGTTCTATGCATTTTAGATTGTCTAGTGGAAAAATGATTTTTGATATAATGCTTGATCGCATTTCAATAAGAATCTTGCAGTAAAAATATAAAAGTAATAGGTAATCTTTAGAGTAAAATATTATTTATTTGTCAGTTTAAGAGATTTCGAAGAAGCAAGTGAAATATTTTGTATATTTAAATACCATACTCTTCAACAATAATTAAGTGGAACTTTTTAAGACTTTGAAGAATTTTGACAGACAGTATAGCAAATATGCTGGTTTGTACTGCAATTTTAGTTTCATTGTATTTAATGTGTTTTAAATATTTCAGAATATACAATATTCAATGGAATTATATGACTGTTGTCTTTAAAGAAAAAAAAAAAAAAATGAACATTTAACAAAACTTTCTGCAAACAAACGGGCCGGGTCCTACATTGAATCCAGAAGAATACGTGATTTTCCGTTTGTTATATGCAGACCTAAAGAGTGAGGTACCCACACTTGGCTGCACATTCACAATTTAATGCATATATGAAAAGTGTGCTGCATCTAGACTCATCACATGCATCTCTCTTGACTGCTCTCCCACATCTACACAGAGAGTCGAAGAGGTTTAAGTGTTTTCGATGGACTTGTTAACTTGAGTACTGGCTAACAAGGAAACTCCTCCTAGGAGAGACCAGTTAGCTCAATGTCCAATGCCCTCGCCATGTACGACTTATGACCTCACATATTACAACATTCATGGCATGTTCTGTGACACTATTGATAACATTATTAATGACAACTGAAAGGACATAGTTGATGTCACACTGTGCGTGGCAAAGGCGTGACGTATAGCTACTTGAAATATATATAACTGTAAAGCATGTCAGATAGCTAAGAACACGACAGAAGTAAAATTACCAAACAACAAAATGTGGCAAATAAGAGAATTAATAACCTGCAAAAGTCAGTATGTTGTTTATGTTATAGAATGGCATTACTTCAGTCTTGTTGACTGTTGCACGTATATGCTCAAGTATCCTCTTCTTTAATTCACATATTGTGCTCCCAATGTATGTTAAGGCGCCTTAAAATACATTGGGAGCACAATGTGTGAATTAAAGAAGAGGATACTTGAGCATATACGTGCAACAGTCAACAAGACCGAAGTAATGCCATAGCTAAACATATGGAGACAGATCACGAGGGAGATTGGAAGGTTTTAAACTTCTATGCACTTGAAACGATACATCACAGTGAAAGAGGTGGAAATCGTGAAAAGAAACTGAGGCAGAGGGAATCAAGACAAATATTGAATTTCAGAACTTTTACTCTGTTCGGGTTGAATCAAAGTGAGGAGGTGTATGTCCACTTATAAACTGTATTGTATTTAATTGTTTGCTAAATCAATTGTTTTTATAACCACATCACTATACACAATTCATTAATGACACACATACACAATACACCCCTGTATATTCGTTGTGCAACTCAGGCACGCAATCTTTTAGTAATAACGAAAGGAAAAATACTACATACAATGTAAGGAAAGGGTGAAATATAAACATACCAATTATGGGAATTAAAATGATAAAGCTATGAGAAGGCTCACTAGAGGGCACGATTTTGGTGTTTTGCGGGATAAAGTCCGGATTGAAAGAGAGAAATCATGGCACTCTCGCAAAAGTAGAGACAAAATTAAATAAACATAACCAAATCATAGCAAAATCAGGGCGATAGAATTTGAGTAAGAATTATAAATCCCTCCCCGTCCCCTTTCTCCTTCAAATACCTTGAAGTAAGGATTTAAAAAGGCACAGAAAGAAACGTGCAAAGGATTGAACAAACAAGCAATTAAGCGTCTGTAAAAAGTGCAAAAGGGCGTGTTCGTCCTGAGTTGTATTAGAATCACATAACTAAAATAATTTTTGCAAGCTCAATAATAATATACTTATTTGTAGATTAAAATAAACATATGTAGCAGAAAAAAAACAAATAAAAAGGATGTAATATAGGAACAAACCATGATTCCCAGAATACACCACATTGGTCCTGATCTTTACCATGAGTCACATGCAATGATGAAAGTGATTTAATTGGCTGAATTGAATACTGTCAACCTAACCGTGATCAAGTTAGCTGTGATAACGAAACGCGTCTGTTTTTCTTTCAACCTGGAGACATTTGGAAAGTAAAGATACTGGGAAACGTAATCTTTCTGCGAGTGCATTTTCAATTATCTGAAGCCCCCCCAGCCCCGGGGACCGCCATCCCCCGGGGCATGCACATAAAATAGGTGGGGGGGCTCACGGCCACCCCACAGCCCTGGGGACCGCCACCCCTGGGGCACGCACATAAAATAGGTGGGGGGGCTCACGGCCCCCCCGCAGCCCTGGGGACCACCACCCCCCGGGGCTTCTAAACAATGGGTGGGGGGCTCTCAGGCCCCCCAGCCCAGGGGACCGCCACCCCCGGGGCAATTTTAAAATAGGTGGGGGGCTCTCAGGCCCCCCCAGCCCCGGGGATCGCCACCCCCCGGGGCAACTTTAATATGTGTGAGGGGGCCATGCGGCCCCCCTCCTGGAGCCTGGTACAGGCCCTGGGGACCGCCACCCCCCAGGGCCGGCTCCTGCAGTGTCCCAGGGTGCCCACCCCCGGGACACTGCTGTTTGCAATGGCAGGGTGGGAACCTCGCAGCTCCCACTCTGCTATTGCAAACTGCTTTGTTTCATTGAGGCGAGAGCAGGGAAACCTGCTTTCGCTTCAATGAAGCAAAGCAGATTGCTTTTCCACATGGGGAGCAGCATGTTAGCTGCTCCCCTTGTGGAAAAGCGATGCCGGCTTCTGCAGGGAGCCGGCTGGGACCGTGGGGGGATTGGGACCCCCCCATGGTCCCCAACGATTTGGCCAGGCCCCAGGGATGGGGTCCCGGGGCCATAAGTGGCCTGGGAGGGGGGCCACGCAGCTCCCTCCATAAAAAGCTAAAAAAAGTTGGCTATGCCCCGGGGTATGGGGTCCCCGCAGCAAAATATGGCATTGGGAGGGGGCCACGCGGCCCCCTTCCTGATTTAAAAAAACAATTGCGGGCAGGCCCTGGGGGATGGGGTCCCCAGGGCCAATAAATTAGAAAAAGATGGGGGGCTACATAGCTCAAACCAAAGGAAATGATGGACAGAGTGTTGAACATTGCAAGCACTCACGCCCAGTCAACTGATCTGGGTTTAATTCATCACCGTTCTTTAGCCCACTCTGCCACCCCAGTTCAGACATGGCCATATGCAAATCAGTCTGACCCTGTGCCTCATGGGAACAGTCCAGCCCGAACTGCCAAGCCATGTCTTCCCTGGACCGGAAACAAGCTTCCTAGGACCGGTTTCTGGCATTTCAGCCATCTTCAGCTAGGCTTGCTTGAATTCAGTGGCAAAGTGAGCAAGGGACTCACGTCTGAGCATACCCTGCCAACTTATGGCGAACAAAGCAAAAACCAAAGGAAATGATGGACGGAGTGTTGAACATTACAAGCACTCACCCCCAGTCAACTGATCTGGGTTTAATCCATCACTGTTCTTTAGCCCACTCTGCCACCCCAGTTCAGACATGGCCATATGCAAATCAGTCTGACCCTGTGCCTCATGGGAACAGTCCAGCCCGAACTGCCAAGCCATGTCTTCCCTGGACTGGAAACAAGCTTCCTAGGACCGGTTTCTGGCATTTCAGACATCTTCAGCCAGGCTTGCTTGAATCCAGTGGCAAAGTGAGCAAGGGACTCACGTCTGAGCATACCCTGCCAACTTATGGCGAACAAAGCAAAAACCAAAGGAAATGATGGACGGAGTGTTGAACATTGCAAGCACTCACCCCCAGTCAACTGATCTGGGTTTAATCCATCACCGTTCTTTAGCCTGCATCTTTTAGCCCAGCACTGACCCTGAAAAGTCATTCTAAGCGTACTTACCAGTAACTTGTATTTCCTTCCATAGGAATCCATTGTGTGGTTTTCAGCAGAAAAGTTTCTAAGTGTCTATTTTCACAAACTAAAAATATTCCTAAAATATCGTCTGTATGACTTAAACACATTCTTGCACCTGTTTACAGGAGATTCACCAGTGCTGGATCCAGGATCCACCACTGAGTAAGAAAAAGTAACGATAACACTACTTACCTGCTAAGTAAATTTTCTGCCTTAGGATAACATTGGTGATTCTATGTGAAAAAATGTCAAAGTGTCACCTTTTAAAATACAATAATATTCCTTAAAAATCACTACTGTAACCAAAATGCTTTTACTCAACTGTTTACAGGAGATGTCCAAGGACTGAATCTAGGATCCAGTCCTGTGGTTAGAAAAGTAATCCCTAAAGTAACTAATTGCATTTGACTTGAAATTCACATTGAGCTCAATGTTGCATTGTGTTTGAAATTGTGTTGCCCATTCTAACAACGGTAACTACTGTACTTAAATGTCTATTGCCTATTTGCAAAGTATTTAAACTAAAGCAATTCATTCTGAGAAAGTATATTTTGCAATGTAATGTATAATGTAATTATAATGTAATTTAAAAAAAAATATCTAAAAATAAATACTTTAAAAAATGTAGTAAATCAGTATCAAAAAAATCAGTATAACAATTAATACATTAAAAATTGTCATTTACAAAACCTTTGAAATTCACTGAAAAAACCATAGGTTTCAGGCCTTGTATAGTTAGGAATTAGCATTTAAAAAACCTTCGAAATTCACTGAAAAAACCATAGGTTTCAGGCCTAATATAGTTAGGAATTAGCATTTAAAAAACCTTTGAAATTCACTGAAAAAAACATAGGTTTCAGGCCTGATATAGTTAGGAATTAGCATTTAAAAAACCTTTGAAATTCACAGAAAAAAACATATGTTTCAGGTCTGATATAGTTAGGAATTAGCATTTAAAAAACCTTAGAAATTCACTGAAAAAACAATAGGTTTTAGGGGTGTTATAGTTAGCTGGACATTTCACTCGAACAAAACCATTGAAATTCCTCCGCTATAGTTAGTTGTACTAACTACATCTCGTGCGCCCGCATTCCACTGCTGATGATGTCACATATTACATCATTCATGACATGGTCAGTGACATCACAGATTACATCACTGATGACATCACTGATGACATCATCCATGTGACAATCAGATACACCTCACCATACACTAGTATAACCCTTCATCACTCACTGTAAAATACAGAGTGCTACATTTAAAAACATTGACACATCAATACAAGTTTTTAAATACCCACTCAGTGATTCATAGATCTATACACACACCTAATCACTTACCTATAGATTCACTCATACATGCTGTCAATGATCAATAGAACACTATCAAATATACTTATACACCTATATCGACATTACACATCAGCACACATCCTAATCACTTATGAAGTCATCCTACTCACTTATGCAAACAATGGATCATACTTACTTTTACTTAGCTATACACTTATAAAAACACCACTTCATCTATTCATATAGATAATAACTCATACTTAGTGTGTTATAAAAACACTATTACAAGTATACAGTTATCCATAGTCACTCATACAATCACTGAGTCTTATGTATACTTATTTATTTACAAGAACTGACACATACACTGGCTTTTATTTTTCTAGTTTGTTGGACAAGTACCATTGAGACATATATTGGCTCATCACCACACCCATAAAGATATTCACTCACCCAAACAACTGTTATCACATGTAGTTTTAACTTCATATACCTACTGAAGCAACTATTCACACATCTTTGGGCTGTCACACACCCCCCACCGAACCACACACACATTCACTCAATACAAATACTCAGTTAACTAATCTATAACTAATATAGATCTTTTCGTAGCTAGTAACCAACTGGTGCAGCAGTTTACACAACAACTGACAAAGTGATACAGATATTCACACAGTTTAGTCACTATCCAATATATTTAGTGAGACACTATAAATTAGTCAAGTAAACAGTCAATCACACTGCTACTAAATTCTCCATCCAGAAATTAATATATATATATATATATATATATATATATATATATATATATATATATATATATATATATATATGTTTTAACCAGGATGTGATTCGAGAATTCTCCGAAATAAATCCAGCGGCACACCAAGGACAAACACAATAAGACTTTATTGTGTCAAACAAACAGAACTAAGCGTTTCGGCGAAGCCTTTGTCAAGTTACTGACCTATGCCCAAATTCCCCTAGAAATACAGGTCACGGTTAATAGACATGAAAGAAAAACTTTTTGAGCGCCCTGTAAGGTTCAAAATAAATTCATACATCATAATAATAAATTGTTTACATTGACAATGACGTGTGCGATTAGAATTCATGATCCTGAAAATGCGATAGAAAAACATAATCAGACATATAAATTTAAATTTTTAAATTTTTAAATACTTGAATATTTTAGATAGGGTAATGTACCCAATGTATCAGCCAACTAATTCAGTCAATACCTCTATCGCATATGCAACACGAAAATAGTACATTAAGTCATGTAACGGATGGACAAAATTAGTAACCTAATATAATGAATAGAATGATTCCGACATTAGGCATTTCTGTTTTATGCGAGGCAAAAAGACACATGTATATAATGTGTTGTGTAATGGGGTAATGTACCCATGATGTCAAAAATCTAATAGGCCAATGCCTGTTTAATACAAGTGCACATATTATTATATGCTTAGATGTATCAAATTGCTAAACAAGTCTATTTAAAAAAAGGATAGCCTGGTGATAGGAGGACCTATGGGAGGGCATAAAGGTAAGCTGCTGTTTGTTATGTGTGTACGACACCCTCATAAACTAATAAAGATATATCATAATAATGGTGAAACCATCAAACCAAAAAACCCCAGTGAAAATAGAGAATAATAAAAGAGATAGGTGTAGATAATCTCAATCACTACGCTAAGCCTAAACAGTAACATGAAGTGTTAAGGCCATACTCAATCAATGGATGAGTATACTGGGATAATGTTCCCAGGCAATCATAATGTGTATCTATCCTATACTATCATAATAAAAAAGGGGGGGGATGATGTTAAAAGTTTGATTCAGAAAGGTAAGACAGAGAAGGGCAAGGATAAGTGGCTCAAAAGTAAGTCAATTAGCCTAGATGGGCGGCCAATTCTTCCCCATAATTCATCCCGTTGGGAATCTTTGTGTTGAGTTCGATAATATATTTGGACTCAGTGATTCTCAGAAGTTTCTCACGGTCACCTCCCCTCTGAAGAGGCAGAATTCTGTCAATACCAAAGAATTTAATTAAGTTGGCGTTACTCTGGTGTTTGTCCTGATAATGCCTCGCTACTGGGTAATTGAGATCATTATTGGTTACTGCCCTCATGTGTTGTAATATACGGGTTTTCAGCTGCAGTTTGGTACATATATACATATACACACATTTTTCAATGCAAATTGCTATATATATATAATACATATTTAAATAATGAACCAAATCACATTCACTGGATGATGTCATCAGTGATGTCATCAATGATGTCACTGACCATGTCATGAATGATGTAATATCTGACATCATCAGCAGTGGATTGCGGGAGCGCGAGATGTAGTTAGTACAACTAACTATATCGGAGGAATTTCAATGGCTTTGTTCGAGTGAAATGTCCAGCTAACTATAACACCCCTAAAACTTATTGTTTTTTCAGTAAATTTCTAAGGTTTTTTAAATACTGATTCCTAACTATATCATGCCTGAAACCTATGTTTTTTTTCTGTGAATATGTATATATATAACCTACTGGCAGGTCCCAGTAGGTAGTTATAGTTAGGATCAAAGTTTCCATAGGAAAAGTGTTTTTTGTTCTGCCAATAACTTTGATGTCACTGGATGAATCTTAACAAATTTTTTACAAACAAATTCCACTTTTTGGTTCGGCTGCTGTGTTTAAAGTTTCAGTGTGATCCATCAAGCAGGAGCTAAGAAACAAGGGTGCTCTAAATTGCATTTTCCCTAGGTTATGTCTATGATGATTTTTCAATTTTTTAACACAACTACAGCCCGAACCGCTGAACGGAAATACACTGAAGTTGGTGAACAACCCCTCCTGTTACCTCCAGAAAGTTCCACACAGCGGGTTTGCTAAGAGGTCTTCGGAGGCCACACACCCTTCTCCACCACACTACAAATGTGTGTTGTGGTGCATTACTGGTTGGGGAATATAGTCCTCTTTTTGAGGGACCTTGGGGGTCAAGAAGCCCTCCGGGTACTTTCTGTAAATCCTACACAGCGGGATTCCTGAGCTGGTCAGAGAACCCGCCCCCTTTCTCCACCACACTGCCAATGTCATTACTACTTTAAAAAACATAGAAATCACTGAAAAAAACAAAGGTTACAGGGGTGTTATAGTTAGGAAATAAAAATAAAAAGAACTTTAGAAATTCACTGAAAAAAACAAAGGTCACAGGGACTTTATAGTTAGGCTCAGGTTTCACTCATACAAAACCAGTGAAATTCAGCAGTTATAGTTAGCTGATAAATTATACCTCGCGCCCCCGCAATGCACTGTTTATGAACTCACATATTAAATCACTCATGACATGGTCATTGACATTACTGATAAGATATACATATTTTGTAACTACCCATCAGTAGGTTCAATGGTGGATAAACCATATCTTACTCCAGGAGTATGTTCCTTATTCCGAGACTAAAATCAGCTTACTGAGGGGGTAAACTTTTAGGATTCACACAGATTTCTATCATGAGTAATTCTACATTGCTCTTGAAAATACACAAGTAAGTCACAACTAACCCTAGAGCGAGCACACAGCTGCCTCCAGAAAAAAGCTTTGCAAATTAATCCTTGATAGTTAGGTGTAATGCAATCCTAGACTTTGATTAAGAGTGCCACCAAGCCTTTGGCGCTGTTTATCACACCCTGCGAAATATGTTAAGCCCAAGGTTTGGAGTTCAACAGTACTAATAAATTGCAGCAATTACCAGTTTCCTCTTAAATATGGGGCATACCATGCTTATTTTAAGTGTTTTCCGCCCGAAGATTAGTATGTTCCAAAATCAGCATGATCAGGTAGTTACTGAACCTCATTCCTCCTTTAAATATAAGAAGGTTTGACCTGGCAAAATTTAAGAGGGGGAAATTAGTAAGGTGCGCAGTTAACCGTATTACTTGTAAATGGGACCCACTTGCAAGCAGGTGTGTGTGCAGGGGCTGCAGTTAAAGAAGGGACTTGTAACTGAAGCATAGAATAAGAGTAAGACACAGATACTTAATAGAAAAAGATTTAGGAATATGCCCACAAAAATTCTTCTCTATGCCTCCATTTGCAAAAACCTCTTTTCTGTGATAAGCCATCATTTGTTCGTCCAAATCCAAGTTAAACCAGAAACCACGCATGAAAGGAAAAATAAATACAAAAGCAATAGGTAACTTGCGTTCTCTACCGGAACGAATAGCAAGTGCTTTGTTGAACTCTGAGGTTGAACAAATACAAAAAAATAGCATGAGACTATGAAAACATTATTTGTATTTTCCGAGCACATTCATCCTTGGTCTGCATTATCTGTGTACAATTTTCCAACAAAACAATCTAGCGGATGCTCACCTTGGAAAACGTGCGGGGACTGGAATCAATGCTTTGCTCTAGTATCATTTCAGATGTCGGTCTGACATACTTTGTCGAGCACTGTGATCGGGTGACAGGCGGCTGCAGTCGAGCGTGAGGAAGGAGCATGTTGCTAAATTGTTCAGTCAAGTGGTGATAAGTTATAATCAGCCGGTCGGCCGTGCAGCCACAATAGCAAGGTGTCTGTTTTCTCCTCCGATAATGAGAACCATGAAAGTTCGCGGCTCTGCTCTGAGCTGAAACTTGCCTGGCTTAATGAGAACAGCCCACTGATTAAAAAAAAAGAGCGCTGTTTGTCTGCGCATGGAATCTGATATTAGGAAGCTTAAACCGTGGGCTGTACGCAGTCTGTGATCACAGATTTGAAAAAGAAGCAATGATCGCAATTTATTTATTCTGCTAAAGTCGACACAGATTTTGATAACGAATATGCCATGTCGTCAGCGTTTGCGTTCATTTATGTTTACTTTTCACGGCTTGTATTATTTACCCACAGATAATTAATTTATGTGGGTTCAATGTGTTAATTTCAGTGGCAGAGTATTGCTGTCTAAAACATCTATGTTCTTTTCTCATTTATTTCATCCGGTCGGTTCTGGCTTTTTATGACAGTTCCATGTTTACTTTTCTCCTGTCATCCCTGATCCAATTTCCTTTTACTACAAAGGACCTCTTTCTCATTTTCGTCTTTCTACCAGTGTAACGCAGGCTACCTTAATTTCCTCCTTTCCCCTGCCATATTTTGGTTCGAATTTACATTTCTCGTGCAAAAATATGATTGTTTATGGGCACAAAAACTATTCAAAGAAAAACATTGATATTTCAGCAATATTTTAGTTTTTGGAAAGAAATATCTCTAGTCGTAGTTAATACGCGATTTATAGAGGGATAAAATGGTAAATTCGTCATTCTGTAACCAGGGATGGCTTTAACACTGGTGGAGCATGACGCGACAATAACTTTTGGAGCCCCCACGTCTCATGACTGCCTTCTCGGATTCTCTCCCTACTACTTTCAAAAATCCCCCTTATCTCTCCTAGCATAAGCTATTGCTAAACACAGTGCCCATCTGAGGTCACAGCACCACCCTCCAGAGGTCAGCGCCCAGTGCGGCCGCCCCAATCGCATTGCCCTAAAGCCGGCCCTGTCTGTAACTTTTAATTGAAAATATGTTCCACGTACAGTGGTTATAAACGAACTATGACACAAATCACATAATGTAGAGTTGGTTTAAAGTGTGAGCAATTTTTTTTTATTGGGCATGCAAAGTGACATAACGAGAAAGTGACTTCTGAATTTTAATTATAAATTATAATCCGGAAATTATGTCATCATAGTCTGTTCTAGCACATAGCTTATGTACCACTCACTCCACACTGGAACTCAGATTATAGCATATGGGCTACAATGAGCAGTCACACTTCCTTGCTGGCACTGGCTCAGGTCTCTCAATCTATTCTGTTTTATGTGACAGATCTCTCACCAAAGGCTTCATTGTTCCATAAGTGTGTGTACACTCTTACAGTTAGAACAAGACATGTGGCTTGCTGAGTGCTGTTTGGCAATCCCATTTTCTCATTAGAGTGGACAGCGAATGGATAGTTCTTTCCATATGTGGACATAGAAGGATGAAACAAGAAAGCACTTAAAACACACCCAGGATCAAATTCAACATCTAACTCATCAGTTAGGGTAAAGACAGTAAATACACCATGGCAAGACTGACTTTGTGGAGGCTGTGGCAGGATAAAACATGACACTTTTGAAGAGACTGATACGAACGCGCTGTAGGGGAGTGTAAGTGGTACTAAGTCTGCTCTTTTAAAATGGACTGAAGCTTGGAGGTAACCCATAAAGAAACAAGCTGTGGCAAAGCCAAGAGGACTGGACTTGACAAGAATATTCTGGATGAAAGATGTTGTGAATCTAGTGTTGTTGGTCTGATTTATCATTACCATTCCAAAGATATGAAATATGTTGCAGCTACTCCTTTCTAATTAGGGATTACAACTTAAAAGTGTTTTAAGGAATGCTCAATGCTAGCCTATGAGACGAGTAGGCCTCACATTAGTGAATAAGGAATTTAGCTGTTTTCTCAATACCAGGATATGTAAAACTTACAAGTACATGTTCTACCTTTTAAGTACTCAACACACTGTCCTTAGGGCTACCAAGTGCCTATCTTAGGGTTGACTTTTGTGTAATAAAAGAGAAGTTTTAGGCTTGGCAAGTGGTTTTCAATGCCACGTTGATGTGACAGTAAACTGTAAGCACAGGCCTTGCAATGGCAGGCCGGAGACAGGTTTGAAAGGCTACTTTTGTGGGTGGCACAACCAGTGCTTCAGGCCCACTAGTAGCATTTATATTGCAGGCCCCGGGTATATGGTATACCACTTTACAAGAGACTTATAAGAAAACTAAATATGCCAATCATGCATACACCAAAATTACCATGATTATAGGAGAAGCACATGCACTTTAGCATTTGTCAGCAGTGGTAACGTTTCAGAGTCCTAAGGCCAACAAAAAGATTCATCAAACAGAGGAAGAAAGCTGGCAAATGTTTGAGGGAAGACCATCCTAAAGTACATTTCCAATCTTCCCAAGGCTGATCAGGGAACTCTACTGGAGACAATGGAGTATTATATTTATGCAAGGACTTATCAGCATTGCTACGCCCCTTACAATTCAACATAAATGACTCCACCTCAGTATCCATTCCTGACACCAGTAAACATATGCAGTCTTTTCTTTCACCCAGTCAAAGCTATGTGAACCTGATGTGCAAATCTGACAAGTCTGCATATTAACTTTATTGGTGGGATTAACAAACTTTCATGTAAAACCAAATTACCCTTGATAGACAGCTCTTCCTTGACTTTGGAAAAGGCTTTGACTTGATCTTGGGCATGCTTGTCCTTTGGCTATGCTAGAATAATGTATTTCTTTAACAGCACCTGGCAACTAACTTTCCTCCTCAAATTCTTACATTCTTTCTGAGAAGATACACCATTCCCAACTGTAACTCCATCAATATATCCTACCACACACTCCACATCATCAAGTGAACCATTCAAGACCACAGTATTTGCCAGACAATGTGATAGAAAAGCTGCTCTATATTTCTTTCCACCAGGGATATACTTTACCCTGAAACTGATTCCCTGCGTTGCAGACAACAATCTCACAAGTCTAGGACGGGATCTGTTGAAGATATCTTCCTTTAAAAGAGACACTCATGGCTTATCGTCCGTCACCAACAAAAACTCCCTACCTCATAAATAGGAAGAAAATGGTTGATTGCCCACACCCCTGCTAATGCTTCCTTTTCAATGGTACTATAATTCTTTTCTGAGGAAGAGAGGCATCTTCAGGCAAAAGCTATTGTATTTTTTTTCCCAACAACCATCTCATTGGGAACAGAACCCAGTCCCATCCCACATGCACCAACTTTAATAGGGATTTGGCTGCGTCATTAAAAAGTTGTAAAACAGGTGCATTAATGATTAAATCTCTTAGCAATTTGAAAGTCGAACCTTCCTTTTCTCCCCAGCAATTCTCCACCTGTCTCAACAAATACTGACACTTTCCTTTCTGAACAGTTATTTCATAACCTTCTAAATGCACAAAACCTTGACAACAGTTGACAAATGCTCTTCTTCATTCTCATAATAAATCAAAATGTTATCCGGGAAAGCCAGTACATTGGGAATATTGCCTAAGATCTTAAAGATAATTTACAGAAAAACAGAAGCAGCGAGGCAAGGCCTTTTGACATGCATTAAAACTGAAATGCACCACAAGAAGTATTAAATGCAGTCAGTAGACAGGAAGACTTGGACAAATCAACCTGATAGTATGCTGCCCTCAATTCCAGTATGGAAATACTTTGGTGCCTGCAATCCAAACCAACATCTCTAGAATCTTTGGTAGAGGAAAACAATCTATTTGAATCTGTTTGTTCTGAGACCTCAGGTTGATGCAAAGTCTCAGTTCCCTGATTTTTTCTTGCCTATTATTATTGGAAAATTTCAAAGTGAGGAATTAATTGGGTCAAATATTCCTTCATCAACCAAATTATTAAGGCGATTCTTTAATTCAGACCTAGTGCTTAAACATACATTGCGCACATGGTATACCACTGGGATAGCTTCCAGTTTAAGAATGGTCTTATGTTCAAAAACCTTGACAGCACTCAGAGGATTCTTGAACACAGATTCATGTTTGTTTAATAGGTCACCAATAGAATGAATTCTCAAATCAACTAGATCAACCAGAGAATTGGGATGTTCAATACCATGTCTTAAAACCATCACAAAAGCCTGTTGCTCTTTCCATCCTAGAACGTTGTAGCCCTTATTTGCAACATTACTATTGGTGTGAATCAACCTGTTGTTGTTCTTCAAATCTTCCCAAAAATAACCCATGATGTCTATTTTATTGCCTACAAAAGCTACATTGCATATATCCAGTGGCAATAATGTAACCTGACTGCTCTCCTTTGTATACAGAATGTCAGAAATTATGGAAATGAGAGAACCAGAATCTGCTGTGACTACACTCTCTACTATTCCAATGGTCACATCCCAAACTGGATAATCTTTATTCATGCATGCTATGTAATTTCACAATTTTGATTGAAAGAACAACTCTGCTCAAATACCCAACCTTCCTACATTTCAAGAATGTTTGAGCTGTGCTAAAGGATTTTTGGCTCCACATCTGAAACAAATACCTTGTGTGAGGGAATTACTTTCGTCCCATTTTTTCGCAGAGGAGTGTAAGTTGACAAGTATTTTTTTCTTCACTAAATTCATACTTTCTAGATCTGATGACTGTTCAAATCTACCCAATTCTTTAGAAAGCATAATACATCTCTCAATGACTCCTATAATTTCAAGTGTTTCTTCTAATGTAGGGTTCCTATAACACAAACAGGCATGCTTGTGTCCTATTATTCAAAAGATTCACCAATAACTGGTCTATTAGATAATTATCCAAAATAATATCAAACTCACAAGTTGATGCTAAAATCCTTAGCTCTGCCAAAATTGATCATTGGGTTGCCGTTGACTTGTGAAAAATGTATGCCTTTTTATAACAATGCTTAAATCATCTTTAAAATAAGTCTCAAGTCTATTGACAGCCTCAATAAATTCATCCCCAGCAAACGGCAGAGTAATTTGTTGTGGTAGATGATCAAATATATGCTCTCCCTCAACATCCAGACAATTATACAGCATTGATCCTTTCTATCCTGGGTCAAATTTTATGCCATCAACTGCAATTAGATAACAATCAAAAGATCTACACCATTTTCTCCACTTAACTCTAGATGTACCAGCTTCAGGTAAAAAAGCATTTGGGCGATTTGCACTTTGCATTTTATACAGAAAGTAGAAAGAAAGTACTTAACAAACTTCAAATCTGGAGGTTACCTTGTTTTGTCTTTTTGAATCATCATGTAAACCTTGTTTGACAGAGTTTACACAAAGTTAATGCCATATCCATGCAAAGAGCAAGCAATACAGGTAGAGAAGAAATCAGCTAGTCCTGGAGAAGTGAGACTATCCAATCAGAAGCCTTGACACAACACCAGGAAACAAGTAGCGGACACAGAGGAGCCGCCAAGCTACCTATGTATCCAAGGAAGCTTCCACAATCATTCAGTATGTCTCAATATACACTGGAAACTTAGTGATACTTGAGGAATTCATTACAAATCATTTCTGCCCCTCGACTGTTCTGCACGTAGAGTTGATTATGAAAGTGTTTCTGCTGCTTGAGCATTCTGTGTGTGACCCATGACTTTCCCCAAGGCTAAATAGGTCAATGTCAGCTCATGCCATGCATGAATTGTTGCTACTCACAGAGACGTTCAAAGTTATGAATGGCCTTTTAAACTCCCTTAAACACAGTACTTGAAGGAGGACAGCATCTTAATCAGAAGTATAAGTTTGTGCCTCGCTAAGTGGCAATGAATAATCTTCAATGATTAAACATACTGACGAGGAATCAAAGTGCTGTATTTGCTCTTTTCAGCTCCTCACCAAAATATGTCACAATGAAGGAAAAAAATTGTACTTTGATTTCAGCTTTATTACTATTTTAACAGCACGCAACATTGCGCCTTCAGAGACCACTACGGTCTTCACTCCAACAGTCAAAGATCGAATCCTGCTGGCCTCTGGAGATGGAACTGTATGTCAACATTCTATTCCTTAAAGCAACAGAAATAATAATTCAGCTTTATGCACACACTGTAGTGGGCTATACCGGCCATTAAAGGTCCACTCAAGTGTTAGAGGCCCAAGCTGAAGGCGAGGTCCTTTAACAAGGGAGTGGGCCGTTAATGACCTTTATGGCCAACTATGGAAGGCTATAAGGCTATTAGAACACTCTGTCTCAGAGAGCATAATGTTGTAATTTGTAAAACAAATGTCTCACTGAGCCCGAGGAGGTTGAAATCCCCTCGGGGTCTGTGAGGCCTTTGTTCACAGCAACAGCTGTGGAAAATAAACATTGGAATGCTGATGGTCTGGGCTTCTACCAGCCAGTAGAAGCCAAGAACTCTCCTTTGTCTTCAATTGAGTGCTCAACATTCCAATGTTCTACTAACGAATAGAAACAGCCCATAATTGGCCTTTTAAGTGATGCAAAGGGATTTGTTGATTGGTGATATCTAGGTTACTATTCAACACATTAATACTGCTTTGCCATTGCTAAATGTGGAAATATTGCCAAAGCTTGGCTGTTTAGAATAGAGTTTTGTATTTTGTCTCATGTCTGAATTAAGCATCAACAAATGAATGTAATTGGTTTATAATTGTGTAGTATCTTTGTATTAAGTAAAGCTCGTTTTGGTCCTCGCAAAGTACGGCATTTATGTGCGTCTCTGTGCTCTAGGGCACCTAATGTTCTTGCATGCTGTTGGGTATTCCATGTCCTTTTCACTCATCCCATACTTTCCAGCAAAAAGGATTTGCAATTTCTGTGCATTACTTAGTAAAAACTAAGCCTGTTATTGTGTTGCACATTATGTGAGTTAGTGTCAGCTTGTTGCTTTATGTTTGGCACAGTGGATAATAATGAATTGCTTACTGTTTGTCTTTATATACTTTGTAGTTTAGTTATTTATGATTATTATTAGGTATCCTAAACAGTCATTCTGCAGTTACACACTATTGATGGCTTACAAGAATGCAGCTCTTACTCATAATTATCTGCATTCCTAGTTACTCACTAATTCATCCTGCCATGCATTCACTTACTCATTTAACTATTGAACCAACTTATATTCACTTACTCATCTTACCACACACACAAGCGCACCCTACAATGAAGAAATCCCAATGAGCCAAACAGGCCTCTTGGAGCAAGATGCTGTTGTCAGGAAATGCTGCTCTTTTCTGGAAAGATATAACCGTTCCTTCATGCAAGGTGATACTTTGTTGATGGGTACACTCAGAGAAGTTTCCATGCCACTGATCTATACAATCATGCCAACACCCTTACCACAGACTTAAAATGAATGGTTGCATTCCTATAAAATCAAGGCGTGGGTGGACAATGCTTTGAGCACCTCTGCAGCAGCTAATGTTTTGGGATTACACAGAGACTTAGTGCCAATATTGGCCGCCCTCCCCAAAACATAATGAGTTACTTAGCATGCACTACAAAAAATAATCACTCCACACAGGGTTTGTTGGAAAACAGTTTGCTGCAGATTTATTTCATACAAGAAATATGCCAACATAGTGGGTTACCTTATGTGAGCTTACGTGCGATCCAAGAGCAGGCAGCAGTGAATGACCTAAGCTGCCCCATCCATCTGATAAGCCAAACTGCATCTTGGCCAACCCAATCGGTGCTATCATTTATCTGGGAGATTTCCCCCTGTTAATTACCATTGACCCCCAGTCTATGACGTTACTCATGCCTTGTCAGGGGCCGAGCGTTGCAAGGTAAGCCCCCAGTTGTTCAGGCTTACAACCGCTCAAAGGACTAGCGGGGCACCAACATTTTCATTCAGGGTCCCGCTGTAAAGACTCCTCGGGTTTGGCTTAGGTCACCCCAGCTGTGCTCCTAAAGAGGGTACCCCTATGTACTAATCAGCCTCTGGATTTCCATGTAACTCTGCCTGCAACACAAATTAACATATTAACATGTTCCCTACCTTGCCACGCCATCCCGCTTGTACGCTCGACATGTGGTAGGTAGGCTGACAACGTGCCCAGGGAGGACAAAGAGGATGGCCAAAGGGCAGGGGCAGGTATAAGTACCTGGCCCCTGCCCTATGTGCACCGTAAGTGATGTGGCAAAGGCACCAGACTTTGGGGGACTCTCATGGGGGATCTCAGTGACTGGTGCATGGAGATGTGCCTGAATGTGGCACTAAGATGGCACCCTCTTACATGGGCACACTACATGCGCTGCAGGCACCGCATAGTGCCAATATTGGCAACCCACCCCAAAACGTAATAAATTACTTAGCATGCGCTGCAATAAATAATCACTCCACACAAGGTTTGTTGGAAAACAGGTTGCTGCAGGTTTATTTCATCCAAGAACTATGCCAACATGGTAGGTTAACTTATGGTTTATCGAAGGGCAGGCAGCAGTGAATGACCTAAGCTGCACCACCCAACTGGTGAGCCAAACTGCACCTTGGCCAACCCAATCGGTGCTCCCATTTATCCTGGGGATTTCCCCCCATTAATTACTATGGACCCCCAATCCATGACTTAACTCATGGATTTTTTAGGGGAGGAGCATTAGAAGGCAAGCTCCCCAGTTGTTCAGGCATACACCCGCCAGAAGGACTAGTGGGGCACCGATGTTTTAGTCCATGGTCCTGCCGTAAAGACTCTTAGGGTTTGGCACCTGCTGTGGTCCTAGAAAGGGTACCCCTATGTACCAATCAGCCTCCGGATCGCACTGTAACTGCAATCGCTCTGGATGTGGCAGCCGTCACATCCAGAGCTCCCCCACCAAGGAAGGCAACTTGCATTACTTACAACCTGCTGTTACCAAAGCTTCAACAGGAATTTGTCCATGCCAACCTCTGAAAGGTGTACCCTGTCTTCCTCAAAGTACTCCTTGGTGTTGGCATTTATTAGCCCATGTCTTATGAAGCCAAAACCCCTCTGTTCTGTGAACTTGCACATGGCGCTATTCACCCTTCTGTGAGAATGTTCGATGGCCTCCCCCTACCTGGCCCTGTGCCATACTCTCTGTGGGGTAGCCTCATACCACCATAACTCTCAGTGCCCCATGCAATTTGCTGATCTTACCCATTGTGGCTTTTTTTTACTTTATTAGCGCACAGTGCCCCATCGACGTAAGGTTGTTGCCACCGTGGTGGACAACTAACATGTTGGGAGGGGGTGCCCCCAGGCTAGTCTCTGCTGCAGTTTATTGAGCAAGCTGTGCCATTGCACGCCCGGGAACCCCAACCATACAATCTGTGTATGGTTGAACCGATACCTCTAGGTCCTGACCTCTGCCCATTGTGCCACTCTAGTAATGAATGAGTGGCCAATTACCCACATCTTGAACCCTGACGAAATAAAGAAATGCGCATTTGTACACACGGTTTAATTGTTGCATACATAATACACTAACAAGCATCCTGAGCTACTCCCTTCCAGGTTTTACATCAACAAGACCACAATTTAAATGAAAATGAATAATTGAATACCCACACCGCAAGCCAATAACACCCCTTTTCAATCCATACTAAGTTTTACCCCCTTGTGCCCTTTTGACCCTTCATTGGCGAATATAACTCTTATAGCACTGAGTCCCACTGCCCCACCTTCTTGATGATATCGGGGGGAGGCCCACTTTAAAGGCAGTGGTGACAGCGTGACAGGGAGGGAGAAAGAGGATGTCCGATGGGTGGGGGCAGGTATAAGTACCTATCCCCAGCCCTATGTGCGCCGGAAGTGACGTGGCAGAGGTGCACGGAGATGTGCCCGAATGCAGCATTAAGGTGGTCGCCCTTTTACATGCACAACCTGCATGCGCCGCGGGCAGCCACAGAGCTTGTGTATTGGTATGTGTGTGGGTTTCTGTGCACTTGTGTGTGAGCTCACCCATGCACAAGTGTTTGTATTATCCAAAATGGTACCATTTGGTTTACACAGCAACATGCAAAGCGGGGAAATGGAATGCATGCTTCACATTTATACACTCAATAGTGTATTCTAACACCCATGATTCAATATTAAACATGTCTTATAATCCCTGCTTCAAAAATCCCCATGTTTTTACAGCCATTCTGTTATTCCCTAAAAATATAGCTACATAGACACTTCTGTGAAGGCTTGGGAATAATGAATAAGTACATGTATGTCTTGGAGCAATTACTTAAGATGTATCTCCGTGTCTGGAATCATTTCTCAATCCAGAATAATTAGGTCATTTCTGCTTGTTAAGCAGACTCATGGAACTTGCTGGTGTATGAAAGACAATGATTACTCAGGACAAGTACACATCAGATAGTCAATATCAATTATGTTCGATTGCACAGTGTTTAGGATTAACAGGATTTAATATTAAATAATGCTTCAAAGTATATTATTAAAACGTACTTAGCAGTTAATTACACAGATTTTGGATCAGGCAAAACTTATTTTCAGTCATGTGCATTCATATTATATGGTACAAATTACTGGAAGAAAGGTTTGGTCAACAACAAACGTAAACAAGTCATCCAGCCATTGATTCCTTCTTACACACATCTAATTAACAAAGGTATAGAAGAAAGTGGGAAGATTTATATGTGCTTACATTAAAAAATTGCATTATTTTGAACTAAATAACATGTTTCTGGGCTGTTGTGGCATGCATAGTGTAGGAAAATGCCCCTTTATGCATGATCACCACCATTTTTTGAAGTGATGCTGTTGTGGTTTTTTACTCGCATTGGGACTCTCCTAACTGGGCTCCAGTGCATGCGCTCTAACTGCTAAAATACCCCAAAATTGGCTATACTCCTAATTCGGAAATTCAATTTACCTATAAATCCCTAGTATATGCTGCAAAGTGTAGTGTACCCGGGGTCTGTAAAATTTGGAAAAGGTGCTTTTAGAAAGTTATTTTTTCCCTGCAGACGCATCTAGGAGCCCAATTACATGAACACCAAGTGTCACCCAGGAGAATAATTGCCCCCTTGATGAGGTGTGAATTGCTCCCAGAGCTGAGACAAAGGCTTTGGGTGTGGGTAGGTGTTCAGTACCTCTGGCAGGATGACCATCAGGGCTGTGCCCAGGAACCTGAATGTCTTTAAAGAAGTCCACTCTGTCACTGTCAAATGTTAGCTGACAACTGGGCATGACCGTCTTTTGTCCACCTAGTCAGGCAGGCACACATTTCTATTTGGCAGAGCAGCTGCCCCACAACTGGTATTAAGTGAGCAAAGGAGATGTGTTGCTAATTTCCCTAGCAATGCTTCTGAGGTAGACACAGGAGCTCTGCACAGGGGAAGAAAGACAATTTGGTTTAAGGTAAAGATTGGGGTGGTATTGTTTGCAGTAGGACACTCAGGACCTGCTGGATATGTGGGTAGGGATACGTCTTGGAACTTTTTCCCTATTGGTTAGGGAGGGTACAGGAGTGACACTAACCCACAGGCTACTGCCAGGCATTAGTGTGGCACCTCGGGCATCCTGTTCAATCCACTGCTAGACCTGTGGAAGATAGAAGAGTTACTACACCTGCTTTTGAGACCTGAAAGGAGACCTGAAAGACTGGTCCTGCTCCTACTTTAATCCAGGACAAAGAAGTAGACTATAAAGGTCAGTTGTCTGACCTTGTGATAAGCTACAGGGACACAACAAGCTCTTAGAAGCCCTTGTTATGTTATGTTATGTTAAAATATTTATACCGCGCACTTTCACCATCGGTTTCTTGGCGCTGAATGACAAATGACAGAGAGCCAGGATGAGATAATTAGCCGTATGCAGATTGGAAGAGCAGGGTTTTTAAGAGTCTACGGAAACAGTCATACTTAGGGCAGATGCGAAGAGCAGATGGCAGAGCGTTCCAGGTAGAGGGAGCCAAAACAGAAAAGGAGAGGCCACCATGCTTTTTCCTTTTATACTTGGGGATCTCAAGAAGGTTGAGAGAGGAGGATCGAAGGGTTCTAGAAGGAGTATAACGAGACAGATAAGAGGAGATAAAGGCCGGGGCAGCATGTGAGAGGGCCTTGAAGGTGGAACATGCCATTTTAAAAATGCAGCGTTTGGAAATAGGAAGCCAATGGAGACTGTGAAGGAGGGGAGTGACATGCTGGAATTTCGGCTGGTGAAAGATCAGGCGAGCGGCTTGATTCTGCACCAGCTGTAAACGGTGAAGATGACAGGCCGGGATGCCAGCATACAGTAAGTTGGCGTAGTCGAGCCTGGAAGTGATGAGTGCCATAACAACTAAGGTCAGGGCTTCTTTAGTAAGAAACCTACTGATCTTACGGACCCGCCTAAGATGGAAAAAGCAGGCTGAGGTGACCGAGTTGATTTGTGGCTTCATTGAAAGATCATCAGAGATAATCACCCCCAGGCTTTTGACTGAACGCACAGGAACCGGTGCGGTCCCCAGGGATGAAGGCCAAAATGAGGAGTTCCAAGGATGATTGGAGCTGGCAACCAAGACGAGCTCAGTCTTAGTAGGGTTCAGCTTCAAGTGACTATGAAACATCCATTCCGCAATGGACAACATAGTCGACTGAAAATTAAAACAGGAGGACGGGGAAGAGTCGATAGGAAAGATCAACTGAAGGTCGTCAGCATAGTTGAAGCTAGTAACTGGCGAATCGCGGAGGGAAGCTAGGAGGGGTTGGAGGTACAAATTAAAAAGGAGAGGGGATAATGCAGAGCCCTGTGGGACGCCGCAAGGGAGGGAAGTGTAAGGGGCAGAGAAGGAGGAGAGATGGACGGACTGTGATCGCTGATGAAGAAAGGATCGGAGCCAGTCAAGGGCCACTCCCTGGATTCCGGCATTGTGGACACGGTCGATCAGAATGGTATGATCGACCGTATCAAAAGCCGCCGAGAGGTCCAACAGGACAAGGGCCTGAGAGGTGTTATTGTCGGCACCCTTCCTAAGGGTGTCCATGACTGCTACTATGACCGCCTCGGTGGAGTGGAGGGGTCTGAAGCCCGCCTGCTGAGAGTCCAAGAAACCAGATTCCTCAATGAATGAACTCAAACAGCGGGTGACATGGGTCTCCAAAATTTTTCTCAGGTAAGCAAGAAGGGAGATAGGTCTATAATTACTGAGTGTTAGGGGATCAGTGTTGGGTTTTTTTAAAATGGGGACGATGGATGCTTGCTTAAAGGAGAGAGGGACCTCCCCTGTAGCAAGAGAGTTATTGAGAAGAGCAAGGGGAGGGCCTGGACATGTTAGGAAGGCTTCTCTCAAAATCTGAGGGGGGCAACAATCGTTAGGGGAACCCGATTTGACTTTAAGAAGAAGAGAAACGAATTCTTGTGAAGAGATAGGGGGGAATTTAGACAAGGAACTAGTGTTTTTTGGGGAGAGGGGGGGCGGAGTGGGGGATGCCGGGGTCGGAATGTTGTTTTTTATTGTGATGATTTTGTCTATGAAGTAAGAGTTAAGTGAGTCGCAAAGGGATTGAGTCGGCAAAGGCTGGGGAGTGACCCTATCCGGCAGGGATAACTCATTTACAACAGAAAAGATGGTTTTGGAATTGTTGTTGGAGTCCAAAATAAGTTTAGAATAATATGCCGTTTTGGCTGCCAGGATCGATAATTTGTACGACTTCGACGCCTCAGTGTAAACCAATTTCAGTTGAGGGTCATAGTGGCAACGCCAGCGGTGTTCAGATTGCCGCAAGGCGAGTTTCTCCGCTTTCAGTTGGTCCGTGAACCAGCGTTGGGCGTCGTGAGGGCGCTTAACTTTGATGTTCTTGAAGGGGGCTACTTTGTCGCTGGCCTGACGTAACCAGGTATCGAGGTTGTCAGACTGAACTGTAAGCGTAGTCGAAGGGGTAAGTGCAGTAGAGGCTAGTGAGGCGTAGAATTCAGCCAGATTAGCTCT